>NC_134833.1:88736896-89036896 GCF_004210375.1 Tachypleus tridentatus
GACTTTCATCTGAGTTAATTTAACGTTTAATTTATTCTGTTTTTCTCATGTTGCAGAATTCTGTATCACCTAATTTTATACGTTCACTGAGGCAGAGATAAATTTATCTTCATATTTTGAAAATGAAAACTTTAGTTAAGTTAGATTCAGTAAAACGATCATTTTTTAACTCATCAAGTATTTTTGATATAAATTATTTTCTACTGGTTATTCTCTTTTGTATCTTAGTAAACACATTGGATATAAGAAGACACATTTCTGTAATTGTTAATATCTTGTTACTTGTGTCTTAAGACAAATGACAATTATTTATTGGTATCAAAGATAATTGTATACATATTTTCAATTATTTTAACTGAAGAACAAGCCGAAACAAAAAAACAAATTTAAGAAAAAACGCTGCATCAGCTCAAATTTTCCCACGGTACCAGCTACAATGTGGTACAATGTACCCTGGGTTTTAGAGGTGACTGTGAAAGTGAGGCCTACATAAGGGTGGTGATACACAGACTATCAGTCTTAACCTCCTGTTGCCAGTCTGTCATAAGAAATAACAAATAACAATAGGTATAGAATTAAAAATACATATCAGGAGAACGAGATGTGGGTGCTGAAGCCCACAACGTCTCACATCTATATCATCCTTCACTGTCTGCAGATAGTTGTAGGAAGGTGACAGCTCTCCCCGTTCAAGAATTAATGGAATTAAAAAATAAAGAAATAAGGTACTACCATTTGGGGGTAAGTAAAATAAAAAACTACCCCTTGATGTTAGCATTTTAAATCCCAATATGGTAGAAAAGCATTCAGTGACAGCACAAAAAAAAACTGTCCAAACCAGCGTAACTCCCAACCACAAGTCACTCATCAAGTTTACTTGACTATCATGCTTTAAATAAGCCTGTATGTGCGGCAAGGGGTACTTCCGCAAAAAGTAAAGCCAACTTGTTAAGTGACCTTATTTTTAACTAAATATAGTTATTAGAAATTTAAAGCAAAATTTCTATTATTCTTTTTTCTTTATATTTATTTAATACATTCTTGTATTTGCTACAGAATAATTTAATAATATTCTGTAGAGTTCTTTATGAAATCCAATAACTATTAATTTTTGTATCAGTATCTCAACAATGATGATAAAATATTGTCATTTATTACATATTTTAGAATATTTGAATAACTGCAAAGTTATAATGCTTATAACAGAAGGGTGTGGTACAATACTATTAAAAGAGGGTAAACTATAAATTAAAAAAGAAAAATATTTCCTTTTATCAAAAATATTCACCTTGATATCCTTATAAATTATTTTAATTTCTAACTTTAAATTATGTATGTTTTTATTAGATACTGAAGCGTTTCTATTTCTAATTATATTGAATAAATAGTGTTAATAACATTCTATAGGATTCGTTAAATTGTTTTTAACTTGAGATTTATGTAAATATTTTACAAAATGAATTTTTGTAAGTAATAGGGTGTAAAGTACTTAGAGCAAGACATGTGAGACATCCTTTGCTATTATATTTTATAACATTTGCAGCAATATTATAACTATAACCACGTTGTAGCTTAATTCTATAAAATTAAAATATTTCAGGACTCACCCTATTACCACTGTTAAGATAACTATATTACAAATAGTTAAGGAAGACATCAGTATACCTCAACGAAAAACTAACAACATTATATCCTTATGATTTTAAACCAAGATTTTAATAATTCTGCTGGTTTAAATTTGAATAGTGATCACTGTATTGCTAATTTTTTCGTTATAAATAGCGTTTTTCATCAAAAATAGGAAACCTAGAGGTATAGGTAAAAAATTAAAATGTTTTGATTTTTCAGAATTTTGTAGTAATTTGGATAATAGTTTTAATACCAGTATTAGTGTACATAAACTATTTTCTCAAAAAAATATGAACTTAAACTTCCCAAAATATAAGCATTAATTCGTGTAATAAAAAATCAGACTTTTGAAATGATCATGCGAAACATTGACTTGTAGACTTCATAAAATATCGATTAATAATCAATGATTTATCAAGTTTTGAAAAAGAAAAACGGCAATTCAAACCTCATACTTGGTAATTAATTTTTAAGATAAAATATTTAATGATTTGAATTTTTTTAAATTATTCATCAGTCTATAAAAAATAATATTTTCTTTGTAATAACTTATGTTTTACAGTTAGTACAAATATGAAGTTCCAATTGGTTGATTATTATATAACTTTTTAAACTAATTTAAATGTTGATGAAGTTAATAATTTACCTTCTGAGTGTGAAAATAGTTATATTCATCAATATACTTTTTGTAAACATATTGTTACTAGTAATTTGAATATTACAAAAGATAAAATATCACGAGAAATACTCAAAAAAGATTGAATACAGGGGAGCTATAAAACTTAACGACAATAACACTCTAAAATCTAGCTTATTCGCTTAGATCATGTCTGGAATGGAAGTAATATGTACTTAAAAAATTAAAAATAAAATTATCCTATATAAAATTAAAGACTTATCTTAAAGATTTATCATTTAACCAGTTAAAAAATGTTTCAGGAATTGCAAGAAAAATGTTATAGTTCACACTGATGAGACTAACTGTAAAACTAGTATCGTTTGTAAAACATTTTATGCATTAATTATGCGGCCCGGCATGGCCAAGCGTGTTAGGGCGTGCGACTCGTAATCTGAGGGTCGCGAGTTCGCATCCCCGTCGCGCCAAACATGCTCGCCCTTTAAGCCGTGGAGGCATTATAATGGTACGGTCAATCCCACTATTCGTTGGTAAAAGAGTAGCCCAAGAGTTGGCGGTGGGTGATGATGACTAGCTGCGTTTCCTCTAGTCTTACACTGCTAAATTAGAGACGGCTAGCACAGATAGCCCTCGAGTAGCTTTGTGCAAAATTCCAAAACAAAAAAAAAAACTTTTTCAAAAAGCTTTGTGCGAAATTCAAAAAACAAACAAACAAGCATTAATTATGATAGAAAAATCAATACTACACAAACGTTAGAACTTGTTAACAAATCCAAAGATACAATAATTAATAACTTCGTTAACGTTTATGATAAATATTATTCTAAAGAAAATTCTTATGTAGATTTACCGTCTCTTTATGCTATTCCCAAACTACAAAAAATTCCAATTAAATTTAGATTTATTTCCAATTCAATAAGAAAAATTATCAAACAACTGACTATATTATTAGATAAATCACTCAATATTTGAATTATTGAAATAAAAATATAAACGTTAATAATAATCACATTTTTTGGATAATAAAAATAACCAAAATATTTTAAAATATCTAAAAAATTGGTTTGGTTTAAATATTCACGCAAAGCTACTGGTGGGCTATCTGAACTAGCTCTCCCTAAGTTAACAGGGTAACACTAGAGAGAAAACAGCTAGACATCACAACACATTACCAACTCTTGAGCTACTCTTTTTCAAACGAATTCACCGTCACATTATAACGCCCGACCGCTGAAAGGGCGAGCATGCTTGGTGTGACGGGGATTCGAATTGGCAATCCTCAGATTAGGAGTCGGTATCTTAACCACCTGGTCATGCCTGGCTCTAAAAAGATGTTAACAAGTAAATAATATTCAAACATTTGATTTTACCACAGTGTACCCACAATTTCGTTAAAAGATTTAATCATCGTTTCAATTTCATTGATAGAACTGTTCTGTTATTCTTTTATAGAACTGGAAAAAAGGAAAATATAGTTCTAAAAACATAAAATATATATTAAATTTCTGTATTTATAATCAGTGGCGGCGACAAGGGGGGCTTGGGGGCTTGAGCTCCCTCATTTCCCCCAATATTGTTACCTACATATATTCATAAAATATGGAAAACACAATCGTCGTTGTTGCTTAACAATTTACATCAAAGAGACATAGATCTGTAGAACTCAACGTCTTCATTAAGACTGAAGTATGTGTCATGCGTCCCATAGCAACGTACTGAATGCACTGAAACTTATGCGCTGTATTGCCGCTCCCTGTGTAATGCCATTCAATCTTGAGCTTTGATCAAGATGAGACAACCACGTTGATTTCAAGTTACAACAGATCATCAGGGATTTTACTTGATAAACCAAAGGTTTCATAGGTATTTACCCAATAATTTCATTTATCTTTTACTGAAAAGTAAAACGTAGCATGCCTGTGTAAGTGTATTGTGTATAGGTCAAAACTAGGAAGCATGTAGCCGGTGTTATGTCCTCTGTGAGATCATTTTGCTATGTGTATCAGCCATCCAAAATTGTAGTGATGATTGTGGCACATACTTAAAATTGTGTTTGTTTGTTTTTGAATTTCGCACAAAGCTACTCGAGGGCTATCTGTGCTAGCCGTCCCTAATTTTGCAGTGTAAGACTAGAGGGAAGGCAGCTAGTCATCACCACCCACCGCCAACTCTTGAGCTACTCTTTTACTAACGAATAGTAGGATTGACCGTAACATTATAACGCCCCCACGGCTGGGAGGGCGAGCATGTTTGGCGCGACGGAGATGCGAACCCGCGACCCTCAGATTACGAGTCGCACGCCTTAACACGCTTGGCCATGCCGGGCCCTTAAAATTGTGACTTACAATCCAATTAATGTTATACTTATGAAAGACAAAGGGCAGGAAGTATCCACACCATTGGAGCTTGCAATCATGCTGGAGCCATACAAGGATGCCTTCATGGATCTCCACAAACTTGTATGCATTGCTGTAACCCTGCCTGTCACTTTAGCTGCTTGTGAGAGAAGTTTCTCAAGACAAGTATGTCTTTACTGCACAACAGTAGTGGTAACAACCGCACCAGCAACCTTGCTGTCACATCAGTAAACTCCAGGAGGGCAAAACAACTCGATATTGATACTGTTATAGATACATTTGCTGCCAATTACCAGAACAGGCGCATTGTTTTGAAGTAATATTGACTATAAACACAACATGATGAAAAATAGTTAGCCTGATAGTGACCTTACTTTTCCTCAGAGTGTTTTAACTTCACATGGGATAATTCGTTTCTGCTATGTAAACTATGTCTTTATGTTATATTTCTTTTGATTTGTAGCTTTACTCTTAATGGTATATTAAATGTTCAATCTAAGCTAATTTTGATTTTCTTTATTATTATGTATTACCTTGGGTAGAATTTAGGTGTGAGCTTCCTCTTTTACATATACATATATTTTAATAAACAGATTATTTCTAATTTCTAATAATGAATTATTAATCAGAGTATGAGTTTCCAATGGAAACAGCATTGAAAACGCAGTTCAAAATAGCACACCTTTCTGAAATGTACCTTGGTATTTACATTATTATAATTTACCATCTATACTTCATATTGATGGCATTTTGGGAAGCCCCTCCACAGTTTACCTTACTCCCCTCAGCCCCCCAAACGAAAATATCCTTGCGCCGCCACTGTATAATAATTATATTTTTTTAATAAATAGGTTTTTGTAGGAGTTTCAATGGGAGCCAACTTTTCTACTTTTATAGCTAATTAATATCTTTACAATTATGAAAATGTTTTTATTGAAAACCACAGAAAACTTACATATATATAGATGACCTAATCAGTGTAAATAATCTTACAATAAATAATATTCTTAACACTATTTATCCAACAGAATTAGAAATATAAAATACTTCAGTATTTAGTACAGAAATACATTATTTACATTTAGAAATTAAAGTACTTGATAAGGATATTAATGTACATATTTTTGATAAAAGGAAATATTTTACCTTTTGAGTTTATGGTTTATCCTCTTTTCATACTAATGTAGCATACCCTTCTACAGGGCGTTCGGAATGTCACTGTGCACTTATATATTTATTACCAGACAAAACTGCAAAGTTACTTTCCGAACGCCCTGTATTATAAGCATTATAACTTCGCAAATATTCAGATAGTGTAAAATTTCTAATAAATTACAGTATTTTATCAATAATGTTGAAATAATGATAAAAACAATTAGTTAATGGATTTAATAAAGAAACTTTGAAGAAAATTATTAAATTATTCTGATAGAAATAGAATAACGTATTAATTAAATATAAAGAAATAAAAATTAGAGAAATTTTACTTAAAATTTCTAATAACTATTTTTAGTTAAGAATAAGGTCATTTAATAACTTGGCACTACTTTATACGAATGCACACATTGCCGTATGTAAACCCATGTTAAGAGCTTGATGATTCAAATAATGCTTCGGAATCTGGGGTTCCGCGAAGAAATTTTAGAATGTTAATACTTTTTTTCTAAATATGTAAAATTGAATCAGAATACGCTGTACAAAAAGTAAAATATATCTTTAATATAGCATATTTATCGTGTAGTGGGCCTTTCGATACTTTATTCTGCCATACGTCAGAATATTTTATTTAGCTTAGGGGAAGTTCTCGTGGTGAAAGTGTTAATACAATCTCAATTAACTTCGACAGTAACACCACTGGTTGCTGGTAAATATGGCTCCATCTGAAGATCGCATGAGTCATTGGAGATGTAAGATAGCCTAGAAATTTTCTTATGAAACATCGGTAAATCCTGGATAGTGATTCCACTTTTTTTAGAAAGCTAAATCTGGGTTAGCGGCTAAATCTGGAACGAAATGACGTCATAACTGTAACTTGTCCAAATTTGAAGCATTATGATGCAGTATCGATTGTTTCAATTTCAAAGCATATTTATACGAAGTATAATTATGTTTATGACAAATATACTTGGTATTTGTTAGGTTAGGTTAGGTTAGGTTCGCTGTAGTTTAATTAGACAAACTCGGTACCAGTGAGATCTATGACGTCATACGCCCGCATAACATCATGTTTCACTTTGTTCCAAACTTAGACGCACGTCAGATCTGGCTTAATATTTTGTTATTTGGTTAAAAATTTCCTGTTTCAAAAGAAAAACAATAAAAAATAGTAGGTTACCCTTTTTCTTTACAAAAATATATTATTCTAGTGGCGTATACGTTTTTTCCATAAATCTTGATCTCTGACTTCGTTATGGGAATACTTATATTAGGTCAACAAATAATTGTATGATGATAAAACTCAAGTGCTTGAAAAAGTTTTCATTAAGAAGATATTTTGTGTCCCTGAAAATAATTTCGAAGTTCAAAAGATATAAGAATATGTTTTTACACAAATTAATAGTTAGTTGTCACCCTTATAATGGATAAGTGGCTGAATATGAGAAATAAATTTGATACGAGAAAAACTCTTACAAGGCGTAATACAAATTAATTGGCGTTATCATAGTGTCAAGCACTTCAACGCAGGATGATGCAAGAAGCACCGAAACAAAAATGAAAAGAAAGTATGATGAAAATTTTATTGAATATGGTTTTACATGGACAGGTAATGAAGGACCTGGTGGGTTGTATGTTAAATGTGGAACAGTTTTGAGTTGCAGAAACTTGCATCTACAAAAGTTAAAACGGCATCTAGGAACCAAACAATCCCAATTAAAAAATCCAACTTACGAGTATTTCAAAATATTGTGTTTGCAAATAAATGCAAGGAAAGCTACATTTCGTTTATTTGTCCATCAGAACAACAAAGGTGCTCTTATTGCCTCATATCGTATTCGTTGCAAAAGCGGATAAAGCTCATACAAATGCAGAATATTTGATAAAACCATGCGCAAAAGATGTGATAGAGTGCACGATTGATGAGAAATTTCTTTAAAACATTTACTCTGTGTTCCTTTGTGACAACACGGTTTCTCGAAAAATCAAGAGTATGTCAACAAATTGCTTAAGGGAGTTAACAAGGCATGTAAAAGCGAGTCCAACTTTTTCGCTAAAGATGGACGAATGAATAGATATGACAGGTTTTGCGATGTTGCTTGTGTTTGTTCGCTATATTCATAAAACTAGTTTTGAAAAAAAAAACATGTTAATTTGCAAACATTTGCTTACTCAAATAAGAAGCGAAAAATATTTAAACGGATCAATTAATTGATGGAAGAATATGACATCCAATGGCAGCTTTGCTCAAGTATTTTTACTGGCTGGATCTGCAGCTATGACTTTAAAATTTTCAGGCGCAGTGGCATGCATAAAAAAGAAAAACTCGGACATCGAGAGAATCCACTATTGTCTTCATCGTCATGCATTTACAATAAAGCAAATGCCGGATAACTTTAAAGAGATATTGGGTGATGTCATAAAAATAGTTAATTTTATAAATTGAAGATATTCATTTCACTCTGTGAGGATATAAAAAATTTGCGTAAACATTTGCTGCTTCATACTCAAGTCCAATGGCTTTCTCGGGGAAAAGTGCTTGTTCTGTTTTACGAACTGCATGAGGAGATAGGTTTCTTTTAATCTGAACGTCACTTTGAACTTGTAGACAAATTAGGGGACAAATGCTGGACACAGAAAGTGGCTTACCTTTCGGACGTATTTACCTATCTAAATGAAGTGAATGCTACAATGCAGGGTACCATGGTAAAGTACTTCCAAGCTCAGAGTAAAATGGAAGCGCTTCAACGTTAGCTAAAATTTTCAGGTGAATGTATACTTATGGAATAACTTGATTGTTTTGAAAATCTCAGTGGTTTTTATTTTTTACTTATGAATGAAATTTCTTGAGTGAAGATGTAAAAGTTTCTGACTCAACACATATCTGATTTGTTTTCAACTATTGGAGAATACTTCCCTCCTCATTTAGAAAAAAATTAATGAGGTTTCAAAATCTCTTTGTTGTCTCTGCATATACCAACGATTTGCCTTTGAAAGAGAAATAACAGCTTACAAAAATTTCAAGTGATTACACACTAAAAACAAAATTTCAGGAGGAAGAAATTACACAATTTTGGATTAAAATGATCATGAAATATCCTGAAATAAGTAACAGAGCTTTGAAATTTTGTTTGCGTTTTCCAACAACATAGCTTTATAAGCAAACATTTTAACTGTATACAGCTACAAAGGCCAAATTTAGAAACAGACTGAATACTGAAGATGGTTTTCGCTTACAGGTAACAACCATAATTCCAAATATTGAACTATTTTGTGAAGAAAAGAAAGTCCATTCGAGCGACCAATAAGTAAGTAAGTCCACTGTACTTTTATTGATATAAATTTTGCAAGTAGAAATTATTGAATAAGTAAGTGAAAGTAAAAGTTTTTCTTTAAATGTTGATATTTTAAATACATTCATATTATAAAAGCTTGAAGTAAACTTTATCTGGTACTAGTAACCGATTGTTTCTATTTTTAGTTTATATTTTCGTTAAGGCTCTGGAATGTTTTTTCTTTCGAAGGTGAAGCTCCGCAGGCCTAAAAAGTTTGGGAATCCCTGGTTTAGAGCACGATATTCAGAGTAAACTTGGTGAATGTGTGGTGGTTAAAAGCTGTGCTAGTTTTCTGATGCATCATTACTACCGAGTCATGTCCATTGTGTCAAGCTTATGTGGAGTCTTTCCTACACATGTTAGTCTTCTGTCCGACTTTGGATGAAATGTGGAAAACGTTGTCTTACCTTTTCCGAATCCCTTCGATTTCGGCTGAGACCATATTGTGTGACGTGACGCTCCGCGTTCCGTACCACCTGGCCTTAACATTCCATTACACAATAACGGTGTTTCAGTACGTCCTCTGGCTTGCCCAAAACCAATATGTTTTTGAGCAGACGCAAGTGACGTCTCATAAAATATTGGCTAAGGTCAGGTAAAAGCTACTACTCCGCCTTGAAGTACATCATCAAATACTGGGATCGAGGGGCTTTTACCCTCGGTGGCGTCCAGATGTCTCGCCTATATGTGCCCTTGGCAGAAAAAGGGTCCAATTATTTTTTTAAATTGTTATTATATTTTTATTTTTTGTATTTTTTTTGTACATCCTGCAATTTTTGTTTTGCACGATCAGGGTAAGGCTTTGATCACGTCCACCACAAATGTTTGTGGTACATGCTGGAAAGATATGGTTTTACTCCAGTTTTTCTACAACATGTGTAAACCTTCTACACGTCTTTTTCGAGTTGGTTCTAGGCAAATTGATACTTGACAATCCTTTTAACATATTTCAGGGTGTTCGTCAAGGTTGCCCATTATCGCCATCTCTTTATTCGTTGGTAATAGAGTGCCTGATTTCTTTTCTGTATCACTCAGTTTCAGTGCATAGTATTTCATTACCTCCACGCAGATGATGTGAGCCCTTTCTTAATGAAACAAACATCTCTGGGTTTAGCAGTGGAAGTCATTAACAAATATTCTTGAGTCAGTACAGTCCAACTTAAATACACCAAGTCTAAGGTTCGGTGGTAAGGCAAGTGGGCCTCATCAGCAGACACCCCATTTGGATAGGCATGGACTTCTTCTCCAATCAAATGTTTTGGAATTTATTTCTTGGGAGGAGGTTGTGCAACGGGTCATATGACAGTTCATGATTATCGCGACATTGTCTTTAATAAAGCCACCACACAAGAGAAGGTTGGGCATTTCAGTTATCCGGACCAAGTGTCTTTCCCTTCTCTTATTTACAACTATCCGCCATTTGTCTCGGGAGGATCATCTCTCTAGCCAACTAGCACTTCTTTTGATTGGCACACGGCTCCGGCAATTTGGTGTTTCACTGAACCTGAGTAAATCAATGTGCTTTGATCCTCCTAAATGGTATACTGACGCTGTTTCGGCGTTTGGTCGTTATCGAGCCAGATCATGTGGTTTTTCGTTGCTTGCATACTCCGGTTTTCTCTAGCGTTTACTAGCCCCAGAAGTTACTCACAGGATAGAGCAACACCATCCTGCTACTTCCTTGTGGCGTGATATGGGGCGGGTGACGATCGACATATTTTGAAGTTACTTACAGGCTTTTAACTGGCGTGTCGATTATAATATACTACAGGTGAAGGAACATTTGTATCTCTCAAACATCAGTACTTCCAAGCCATGCCTATTGTGTCATGTGGAGTCTCTCTTGGTCCTCTGCCCAGTATCAGATAGCATGTATGGAAACAGATGGTTCGTCTTTTCCGTGTCCTTTTGATCTCAGCTTACCCCTAAACGGTAGTACCTTACTTATTTGTTTTAATTAAATTAATTACTTAATTTGGAGGGCAGTCGCCTTCCCACAACTGTCTGCAGGCAGTGAAGGGTGATATAGATGTGGGACTTTGCGGACTTGAGCACCCACATCTCGCTCTCCTAATGTCTATTTATAATTATACATCTATTGTTATTCTTTATCTCTTATGTGAGACTGTCGAATGTAGGTTAAGACCAATAGACGGTGTATCCCATTGTTATGTGGGTTGTACTTCCGTTGTCATCTCCAAAACCTAGAGTACATTTTATAATTATACATTGTAGCTTATACCCTAAGATCTTTTCCGTTGATGAAGCATTTTTTTGTTAAATTTGTTTTTGTTTCAGGTTGTTTTTGAGTTAAAATAACAAATTATATAATTAGCAAGAGGTTTGGGTTTGCTGTTTTTAACGCAGTCCTGGCTTATGATTTTACATATTTTACTCTTTAACGTCATTAAAATGTAATTATTTTCACTAAAACATATTTTCAGGTAAGGTGTATCTTAGTAATGTCCTTTGTTTACAGATGAGTTAACAATATCTTAGTTATTTTGGATTATGTTCAAAGTGAGCTACGTTTCATTCATTGCATTCGGCAAAGGGGCATTAATACGATTTATGGGTGAACTCAGTGATAAGGTATTAATATGTCTATCAATATAGCTCATTATGTTTATAATTTAGGTAAAATATTGCTTATTGCACTGTTAATTCACGAAACAATATAAACATCTATACTCATTAAATACTTGAATGTTACCAATGGTTTTGGTTTTCCAATGTGATTTGAGTATATTTTTTATAGAATATATGAAAATGGCCATGGAATGGTGGTAATTGTAATTCATGCATATAGCACTTCAATTCTGTGCTTTACCGATGTCTATAGTTTATTTTTTTACCGTTTACAATAATAACACTTTTTGTTAAACTGCAAGTAATGCTCTCCGATTATCTTTAACTGGATCTTACTTTGTTAACAGACCTGATATGCTGGCAATGATAATCGAGTATAATTTTTGTAATGCTTCCTTTACTTCCGTGCTATTGAACAGGTAGTAAGTGTGTATTCTGAAAATATATGTTGCTTCCTGTGGAATATTAGAATAGTTTATTTTATTTCATGTAAAGATATGAAGAGAAAATGTACTGTGAAACCAGTTTCCTTTTTTCATAAAAAGACCAGTTCCATTTTAGAAAGACCACTGATTTGATGTATCTTCTTACGATTCCTTGTTCTCTTACTGGACTTTTGTATTATTTTCTAACTGAATATTAGCGTTCATAAAACATCCCTGTTTTGTTCAAATTAATCTCATATCTTTTCCTCTGACGATATAAAGTCAACCACATTAATTTTGCTTAATTATTTTTTAGCTTCATTTAAGCAGTTTTAAAACACTTATACACATACAATATTTATATTTGAAGAAATTTCAAAGTCTGTGTAAATGAGTTGATATATTCATTCCTCCACGTGAATTAGATTGTTTAATATATATGCTCCATCATATGTTTCCAGCTGCTTATTCAAGTTTCTTTTTTGTAAGGTTTAATTTAATGTCTATATCTAATAAATTAGAAATTGCAACCCTGAACTTCAACAACAAAACCATAATTATGAAATTATTCGTTCATATCCATTTCAACACAAGCCAAGTCCAACCTTAATGGGAGAAGTGTAAATTTGTTTGTTTGTTTGTTTCGAATCACACGTAAAGCTACACAAGGGCTATCTTTGCTAGCCCTCTCTAATTTATTGGTGTAAGACAAGAAGGAAGACAGCTAGGTGTTACAACCCATCGCCAACTCTTGAGCTACTCTCTTGCCAACGAAATGCTGGACTGACCGTCATTTCATACTACACCAATGATTAAAAGGCGAGCATGTTTGGTGTGAAGAGGATTTGAACCCGCCACCCACAGACTACGAGACGAGCTCCCTAACCACCTGGCCACGCTGGGCCCGAGAAGCGTAACCTGAATAACAAATAAATACAAAAACAAGATTAAAACCAATCAAGTGATGTTCAATTTACCTTTGTGTAAAAAATAGAATATTATATTTGCTCTCCATGTGGACATTTACTGACTAACATCTCGTCCAAGCCGATCGGTAACACAATGCAACGGACGAGGTAATTCGTTCTCAATAATACCTAACTTCAACTCAAGATGTCAGCCCCATATATACATTTGACCTAGTTACAAATTGTTTCACTTCCGATCCAAAATGGCGTCACGAAAAAGTTACAATATGAAGAAGCATTAGAGTTGTATTGTAGCAGCTAAAATACTTGGCAGTCAATAGATTAAAAAAATTAATATATATTCTCTTCAGCACTTTCCCTCTTTCCATTCATATCAAGATATTGACTAATTAGATCAGTCTAAACTTTCTACAAAAGTCATGACATAAAAAATTGTAATACTTCCAACAATTGTTTTTGAACCATTTTACTGTCAACAAGTTGATGAATCTTAACCCATTGTATTTTTCAAGGAGGAAACTTGCAGAACTGCATGATTTTTTTTTTTTAATACTGACTATCAAACTTAATAAGGAGCGGAGATTCTTTACTTTAAGTAGCGGGGATTTTTTTGC
This sequence comes from Tachypleus tridentatus, assembly GCF_004210375.1. Lineage (NCBI taxonomy): Eukaryota > Metazoa > Arthropoda > Merostomata > Xiphosura > Limulidae > Tachypleus > Tachypleus tridentatus. Next base: position 88,750,567 of record NC_134833.1, read on the forward strand.
TTTGTATTCATCAGGTTTCTACTTCAACCACTGTCAGAAGAATAAATGTAGAAAACTAGTGAGAAAAATTGAGAATAAACCCTGAGCTGATTCACTTTGGAGCTTTGTGATCCATATTAAAAAGGACATACAGCACAATTCATTTTGATTTGTCTAGTTTTTATATCAGCTTCTAACAATGAAATTGCTGCAAAAATAAGTGTCAAGAGATTAGAAGTATAATTTTTTTGAAATGTTGCGACCAATATTATAAATACTATACATTTTATTTTGCATAGTCCAACATACATCCGCTATTACAGCGGTATGTCTACGTATTTACTAGCTAAAATAAGGGATTCGATTTCTTTCGGTGGGCTCAGTAGACAGCCCGACGTGGCTTTGCCATATGAAAACACACAAACTTCCAACCATTATTTTCGTTAAGCAAACTAAGATAATCAAGTGTAATGTAACAGTAGAGGAAATAAAATGTAAAATTTTATTAGAAAGAGCGTTTGACAGTTCATTAGATGATTTTTAATTTTCATTTCCTTACTTCGTTTTTATTACAACAGTAACTAAAACAAATAAAAACAGAAACTTTAAGGAAAGATAATGAAAAAAAATCATGGTTTTCATAAGTCAAAAGCTTGTACTAATATAATATTACACTGTTCAACACGCTACCGCGAGCTGAATGTGTGTTACTCGGATTTCAGTTTGTGTTGGTGTATTTTGAGCCACATATTGTTCAAAAGTCATTAAAACAAATGTTAACAAATATAAACAGATGTATACTCTTAGGAGATTTAAGTTATTTAGAATATTTATAGCCGTCATAAATTTCACTTATTGAAGAACAAAAGTGAAAATTTATACTTATTTTCTAATATTTTGATTGTTATCAGGTCAGAAAAACTACCAACATCAGAGAGAGGTAATACTGATAAATTATTATAATGTAATGTTTATAATGAGATCGCATATTAATGAGGTTAAAGTATTTTAGGAATGCTAATATTAAAATTTTGGGTATGTATGATTCAAAAGTGTGAAATTGAGTGGATCGGTTCATACAGACATATATTGTAAATATTTAATTATCTTGGGAGAGAATTTTTATTAACAATCCCTGAAGACTACTCCCAGAAAACCCTTTTTAGGCATTTTTGGATATGATTTGTTTGATTTAGTTATCTCGTACTCAACGTACTTGTAGTGCCTATTATACTCAGTTCAGTAGTAACTTACGACACTATGTGAACTAAACTCAGATATATGCCTTGTGTGAGAAATCCTGAGAAGTTATATACATACATATTACTACAAGTATTAATTATTAAAATATAGTTCACCACAATATGTGTTGCAAGATGAAGATTATTTTTTCTGTAGTTTGTTACAGTACGTTTCTAAAGCCAATTCTATCTTTCGTGTAACATATATCTTAAAAAAGAATAATGATGTGTTATTCATAATAAACACAGGAACTCTACATTAAACATCCTTTATATTAAACACGATAACTTTCTTCTGTTGGTGCATCCAACGGAAGTGACAATAATTATTTGCTTCAGCTGCTACATATAAGTATTATTACACCGGAGTCACTTCAAACGTCTAGAATTTTTGAGAAAAACAGTCGACAACAGAAAACAAAACTAATGCGAGAGGCTGCTCTAACCACAGAAAATAATCTAATTCGTTTAATTTGTTGCCCTTTATACAGAAACCACCTATTTCGATCAAGGAACAGAAGATAATTGATAAAAATTGTTTTCCACATGATTTGACTGGAACTTGTCCTTTTGAGAATGTAACGATTAAACTCACAAAAATAACAACACATTTATTACTTAACAAATTGCAGTTCCGGGAGTGTTTATTTCAAACATTTGAGGCAAATTATTTTGAATAGCCGTCAATATTGTCAATATTTATAAAAACTTTAATAATTAAAAAAATTTAATGAAGCTACATTTTTAAGGTACTATTTGGTTGTTATTAAAAGGGTAGTTTTGATATTAAACTAACGCTACAGTTAATATTGAGCTAATTATTTTAAAAACTATTCTAGAAAACAAATATACCATGAGAGGATAACTGAAAAATATTACAATCACTTCAGCAGTGGGTAAGTTTTAACGGACACAGTGTCGCGTAATAAGTACCAATATATGTACAGTGCTTTGACAGAATAAGGTTTTTCTAGTAGACGATAGACCAAATGAATTTATCTTTTTATGTACGAACAGTGGAATACTGTAAACTGTGGTAGAAACTGAATTAGCTCAAAGTACTTAGCAGCATCTACAGCTTTCAAACACTTAGCAATAGCATGTGCTATAGAGAAGAAAACACAAGATATACTAAATAGCAACCATTTATACAAAGACAAGCAGCCTAGTAAATAAAGTTTGATATTTTTTTGACACTTGGACAGGTGAAATCTTTCATCATCATCGGTTAGCAGAGTGTGTAACCCTTACACCTACCACTATACCAATACAGGTATTTTGACGTTAGAATTGCTGGATTCACATCTACAGAATAAAGACTTAGTTTTTCAAACATGTTAACTCTATACACCCCATCATAAGTTCACATATGAACGGACTTACAACGCTATAGTAAAGGTGTCGATTCCTTTTGGTGGACTTAGCAAATAGCAAAACACAACATTCCAGTAAACTTCAAATTTATTCAAAAACCAAGATAAAAACTAAAATCCATATTATGGAAATACAACACTGACAAACACAACACCAGCATTATTTATAAAATACAATGTTACAACTGCCACGATTTCTATATCGGAGAAACAAGCAGAAAAATAGAATCCAGATTCAACAAACAAAAAACACCTTCACACGTTTTTGAGCACTGCAAATCAAATAACCACAGTATATCCAAAGAAAACCCTAGATACTAACTGGGGAAACAAACATAAACAAACGCAATATAAAAGATGTCCAACTTATACAACAACTCAAGTCAAAATTAAACCAATATAAAGAAAGAAACACCTTTATATCCATAATAATTAATAACCTAACATATGTATCATCACCCTCTACAATATCGTACTCGTGTACACTCTCGTCCCTTAGATATGCTCGGCAACGATAAGTTGTAACTGAAGATAACCTAAGAAGGACGAAACGTTGTTCTCTACTTTTTTAAATAAAATTTTTAATACCCATACCAGCCGTCATGAGATACATTTTCACTTCAAGTGGGTTTCTCGTCGTCACGAATATTAGACGTCTGTGTAATGAAAGTGGTGAAATTACCTATAGTCTTCATCCACAAATGGATCGTCGATAACTGTAGATACAAAGGGTATCCTTTAAACACGAGAAACTAAGAAAGAACCCGTTTTCCCATCAATATTCTGCTGAATGGCTATTTTCAAGATGTACGATTGTTAGATGACTCATTGACTGTAACTACGCAGCCAAGAATTTAAAATAATTTAAATATATCTTATATAACTTCTGAAGCTAGCTTAAAACACTGTTACTTCGATAACACTAACACGAATAACACATTAAACTAATTTCAAATTTAATTGATATTTATTTGGTATCCACCCAATACGTTGAATTTATGTTGTGAATCGATTTTAGTATTTTGCAGAAAAAGTTTATGCTTTATATCACAATTTTTGCGAAAACGGAGTCATTTGTTTCTTAAACTGCTGAACTCCTGGTGGAACAGAATCCCGAGTCAGAGCGGAGCTTCAAAAAATCGTTGTTACCATTTTCTTCTGTAATATAAGTCTTTTCTTGATATTTAGCTTATTATAAAGTATATCTTAACATAAATATAGCCAACATAATAACCACTTTGACTAATAAAGTTATTTGTCAGACACACTGACAACCGTAACTAGTTCTTTGAAAGAACTAATCCAAATTAATATTCCGACTTTAGGAGGAAGGTTGAGAACCTCAGCTGGTTATTTCGAAAGAAATGCCTCAGGGAATTTTCTATTACAGTTTGTAGATTTCTTATAAAATGAGCTCAGATGATAGAGACTGGTGTATTTAGCATTTGGCTTCAAAATAAATATATGTATCTTACGTTCAAAGTCAAATAAACGAGAAATATTCAGATATCTATATACAATTGTTTAAAACCATATTAAGAAACTAAACATTGTCAGATCGAAAATGTTCATTTCGTCCTCAAGTGGTATAGCGGCATGTCTGTCGGCTTATAGTGCTAGAAACCGGGTTTCGACAACCATGATGTGTTTAATTGCGAACAAAGAAACGATATTCATTTTAACATTTAAAGAAGTTCTTCGAAATTATAAATAAAGTTTTCATATGAAAGGATAATATATTTTCGTAAAAATATACGTTCTGCGTCAGACATATCATATGTGGTATTTCTGTCATTATTTCAATTTTTGTAAAATAATAGATATTCAGAAATTATGAAACTGGTAAAATTTAAGCTCAAGTGGAATCGTAGTGTTTGTGGTTTAATATTACTTGAGCCTTGCTACATATTTTGTTTTTGGCTAGGTAAAATCCCTTCCTACAGTTTATTCAGTATAAAACGTAATGACACAAGCGTCAAAACGAAAAACGTTTATTTTATTTATTCTATGTGTTAAAAGACAACTTCATGACTCTTTATTTTTTACAGTTAACAGAACGTATAAAAGCTTGTTTCTAAGAGGCATGGACACCAGAAGGAAAAGTCTGAAAAAACACAATTCCGAAACCTTTAGAGGATGCACAGAGGATGATTTTAACATAATTGAAACTGACCTGTCGAAAGCTCCTTTAATCATCCAAGATGAAAGTTTTAATAGGACAATCGAGAAAATAGAAATCTCCTCTGGTTTAAAACTTTTATTTATGTATAAAGGTTTACTATATCTTATATTAGCTTCTTTTATTCTTTCCACAGCATATGCTATTGTTAAGTATTTAAAAACTGTAGATACAGCCAATGTACTTTTGGTTAACTCAATTTTTATGACAATATTTAGTATTCCGCCTGTTTTATTTAAGAATATTTTTCCTCTTGGTCCACCACATACCAGAAAAATTATATTAATTCGAAGTGTTGTTTATCCATTGGTAGTGTACTTGAGATTCAGTGCACTTCATTTTTTACCCATTGCTGAAGCGAGTGTCATCATTTTCAGTTATCCAATTTTGGTATCTGTGATAGCCAGAGTAGTTTTAAAAGAACCAATTGGCTTATTACAAATTATATCAGCAGTATTAACTGTATTAGGTGTTGCTCTGGTATCAAAACTTCCCTTAGAAATCCAACAAACTAAAGAGTTAAACAGTAAAACTTTATTAGATCGTACATACGGTGTTTTTATTGCCTTCGCTTCAACAATATTCGGAGCTATGAGCATTATTTGTACACGCTGGTTGAAAGATACTCCTTTTTCTGTGACTTTATTCAACAGTGGATGGGTTGGTATTATTGTTAGTTTAATCATTATAGTCTCAGAGAGACAGCTTCCAGTCATACCGTGTGGAGAACCATCTTTGTTAATTGTCTTCTGTTCCATTATCGAGATAGTTGGAATAGCTTTACTTTATGAAGGATTAAAAACAGAACAAGCTGGAGTAGCTTCTGTTGTTCGAGCAGCTTCTCACATTACCTTTCTATTCTGCTGGCAGTTATTGTTTTTCAAAGAAATTCCAGATATTTGGAGCATCTCGGGTGCAACAATAATTATTTTTTGTATTATACTTAGCGGTATAAGTAAACACTTCAATAACCAAAATTGAAAAATACACAAATAATCTTTTATCATTTTATTATCTTTGCCGAAGCAAACTTGATTTCCTAATATACTGACGGTATTCTACTATACTTCCTTCAGATTAATATTCAAAATCAATTGAGGTAATACCGTATAGAAATGTTGATAGTAAAAGAAAACATTCTCAAGTACTATATCCGAAAACTAAACCAGTTTTAAAAAATTATACTAAAATATATCTTAATACCTGATGGTCTATCTTAAAACTAAGTAATTTATCTTGGGTTTATATGTGACATTTAGTTAACTTTTTTTCCAAAAAGTAAGTACTGTAGTTGAAAGTACTCTTACTAATTTAGTCTGTATTATGACCTGTTTCTCTCTCAGAAATATATAACTTAACACATTTGAACATATTACGTGTATGTTCATAATAATTACAGCATTATAGTATATTACCATTGAAATCTTAATAATACTATAGTTAATTATTTTACATTTTATAATTTATTTCACACCAGTCTCCAATTTATTATGTTATGTATCTTAACGTATAACAATTTCAAATAACCAAAATATGAATTTGAATTTTGGAGTTAATTGAATGTTTATATTTATAAATTTCACGAAATTTTCTAACAAGTATGATACATACAAGATTGATTCTTTCGTAACACAAATATGTTTCAATGTACAAACAACAACACAACTTATAACATTTATTAATAATAGCTTTATATATAAGAGTTTTACAAATGTACAAACAATATCGATTATTTTATGTGGGCAAGAACTGAATATTTTATAGACGGTTGACGATTAAGGAATTAATTCTATGTTGATACACATGTACACTTTTCTTGATCCCAAAGCTTGCAATCTTTATTGGTTATTGGTTGGCCTCATCTGGCTTATAAGCTCACTTTTTAGTGAGAAAGATTTCTAATGCCCTCATAAAAATACTAACGTCAGAAGTTAACTCAATGAAATTTCAATGAATTTTAACGTTCAAAATATCCAGACACACCTGGTCAAATATTTCTAGTTTTCGGATAAATAAGTGACGATTAAAGTTGAAGCTTCCGTGGTTCACAATAGTGATTCAACAACATTATAAATGTTTCATTGAGTGTTGCGATTTATAAACTTTAAGATGTTTATCTAAAACAATCAATCGGTAAAAACACTGACAATTACTATTATTTTATATAGATACTACATTGTTGATTTTTTGTCTCGAAAATTTTCTGTAAGTTTATAGAACAAGTGGAACTTTCACAAAACGTCTTTAACAATATGCGTTACATACATTTATAAATATATGTTACATTAAAACAAACAAATATTAAATAAATATCTAACTATTATTCCGTTACGATTAGTGAAAATAACAACAAAAACAGGAAAACAAGTTTCAAAAGTTATGATGACGAGAAAAAATTTGGAAAGTGTAATTTGTGATTTTTATTATCAATGTTTGTTATCAGAATGAAATAAGTAAAGACAGAAAAATATTATTAAATTATACACATGCCTACTTACTATATCCATACTACTGAAGAAATTATAATTCATGGAAGTCGAGTAGACCGTAATCATATTATAATTTATAAGGGATATTTTTATTTGCATATTTGTACATATTTTCTCTTCACAATATCATGTGTATCATGGCTGATGAAACAATCGGCCATGTTATTTCGTATTTCAAAGTTTAACACATATTCAAGAACTGTATTTAAAGGAAATTAGTATAGTTAATATTTAGAACCTTTAGTTTATTCAATGATGATATAATATTTTTGCGGTTTTTTGTGTGTATATGAATTTCGTTATTTTTATATCATGTGTCTTTCTCAGTTTTTAAAATCTTAAGAATAACTGTGTATTACTTTTTCTGATAAGAGATTTTTGTTATAGAAAATTTTTTGCTGTATATGTATATACAGTCGAGCGTTCACATTTGGTACTTTTGGACTCTGCAGATTCAATAATCAGATGTAAATGTGATGAGAATTTTGAGGGTAAATATTCTCTCACAGATATTCTTCGTAACTTATAAACAAAAATGAATTGTCATTTATCAAAACAAATTTTATTATTTTGGTTTGATAATTTAGTTTATACTTTAGCCTGTGGATCAGATGTGTTAAATATATTTACTTTCCTTTTAAATTCAGTTTGCTTTGCTCCAACAACTTTTAATTAAATGAATTTAATTTTCTTGTGTTGCTTGTAACTCAGTCGGCCAATAATTATGCTTTCTTCATATGCCATATGTTATATTTCAGTCTTCTGTTTTTGTAGATTCTTATAGAATGTATAGCGTATTTTCAATCTTATTCTGAAGAATAATAAAAATTTAGTCATTATTTTGTTGTTATAAGACTACATGTACGTATGGTCTGTAAATAGTCGCTTTTGGTGCATCATGCACTTACTTAAGTATCCTTAAACCCAATATAACCCAATAGATAAAGCCTAACGTTGATGAATAGACACGCTACAGTTTATGAATGTAAAATATATAGAGATATAACTAAAATAAACAAAAAAGTATTGAAAATAATTATATTTTTGAGTGACATGTGGATCCTGCTAAAAAGAATAATGGCACAATAACACTTCACAACAATTTTTGAAAATTTTTGCTTCCTGAAAAGTTTTTGCTGATTATGACAGGTACCTGGTGGGTATGCACAACTATAGTTTTGGTTTTGCTTCGTAACGTTGGAACTCGGAGAAATAGACAGTTAACTGTTTACCGCCAATAACGTCTTAATATGCGTTTATGTTTCTAATACACTATAAAGTTCAACATAATTAAAAGTATTTAGTTCCTAATTTTCGTTTGTATTCGATGTCCAGTGCATCATGTTGCAATGTCCAACAGTATTCAGCAAGCATTGACGGATTCTACTTGCCCTGATATCGTTTTTCCATTGTAGCAATGTCCTGGTAAAACTGAAGATTTCGAAGAAACGGTACGTGATGGGCAAGTTTGGATGTAATTTTCGTGATCAGCAGCCAAACATCTATAAGGAACACTCAACAGTATTCAAGAAGCAAAAACTTTGTTATGCAATGTAATTAAATCCACAATCAGAAAGTTGTAAAATTTACTATCTGATTTTATCAGGTTTCTACAGTTATTTGTAGGTCAAAGTTACGATTACATTTTATAAATTTGTTATTGTGTTACTTCTTCTAAAAGTTATAGTTATTATCCATATGCCAATGCTAAAAATTTAGAGATGTTGTGTTTATTCGATTATCGTATAATATTGAAAAGAAGTCGGAAACAAAAGTCATATTTTAATGGAAAGAGCGGATAATTGCATATTGGTAGAGTTCATATCAAAAGTATCCAAAACTAAATGAACGCTGCAACACAAAGTATACAAACAAATTACATTTACTATTTGATAGATTTGAAAACAATTTTCAGATCATCCTTTGGTTGAGTGCTTTATTTAGATATACAGATCAGGATCATTTTAAAATCTATTTAATTAACATCACTTTAGTTGTTTGTGTACTTTTTATTGAAACGTTTATTTTGTTTTGGATACTTCTTATAGCAATTTTACAAATAACCAACGTAGCCTACCTTACGTTAAAATTTTAATACACATTTCTATATTTATGAGAGACAAGACTTTTTTTTCATTTTGCGTATAAATTTTAACGTAGCTGCACATTGTTTTTGTGTTATACGTATATACAAAAAATGGAGTACTTTCCAAAATATGTTTAACTATCAAATGAAAGTTCCTGAACTTCTGAAGAAATTCATTCCATAACATTTAGGGGCTTTATTTTAAATTTCTATTCATTGAAAGATACACCTTTCTCAGCAGTATTTTTCAACAACCCTAATGGATTGGTATTTCTACCAGTGTACACACACATAATATATTCACACATATGTGTATGCATCGCTGGTGCTAGAGTGTGTGATCAGCTAAAGTAAAAGAAATTGATCTATATAAGTTGCAAAAGATGTTTTTGGTCTTCTACTGTTGAGATGAGTTAGTTTAATGTTCTAAAGCAATGCCTCCGTAACGTAAGTGCAATGGCCATAAAGACTTAAATCATTGAAGAAAGTCTTAAGAAATTATAGTGCCAATGAGACAACGCCGGGTAGTGGGTAGAAAGTACAGAGTTCGTTTCGCAATGATCAGCTAAAGGTTTGTTTAGTTTAATAAAGAAAAAATGATTCATTGAAGTGTAAAGCTGCCAAGAATGATATATGATTCTTTGTACAAAGTTTATTTTCCTATTCATACATAACACTATGAAGATTAATAACAAACGTATTTTCTTTAATGAAAAATCTTAGAATTCACATCCTAATGAAAACATAGCTGTAGAGTTTATTACTGCGAGAAGTCGTTAATTATGGCTGCGCTACATTATCGATGTAATTAATTTCAAAAGATTAAAAGTTTCAAATTGTAAATCAAATAGCTTAGATAGAGTAATTAGGTCAAAGAACAAAACTTTTTTTTTGTATTTGGTAAGGTTGTTGGATGTGAACGCTCACAGTTTCTCTTTTGGAAAGAAAAATGTATCTCAGATTATTTTCTTCCCGGTGGCACAGTGGTATTCCTGCAGACTCACAGAGCTAGAAACAAGGTTTCGATACCCTTGGTGGGCAGAGCATTATGTACCTTTGTGCTTAATTCCAAGCAATCAATCAATCAATCAGATTTATTGTACAAACACTTCTTCTGGATTTAAGCTATTCATCAACCCAAAACTTTATATTATTGTAAACATTATCTATAGGTACCATATCAAACATCATAAAAAATTATTTTACGAGAATAACTAGGGTAACCTGAAGAAGGTTTCATTAAAACAGTATAGCCTGAAGACTTCCATAGATGGCCTAACCACATATTTTCTTATTACACATATGAATGTGCTTAAGGAACACAATTTGGTGATTTCATTCAATGTATTTAACAATGGTGAATGGCAAGGTAACAATCAATTATTTTAATTTAAAATTATAACCTAATAGTATATATCATAACCCGCATTATTCATTAGTCTGCTTACATTGCTGATATATATTGCCAACTACTGTATATTTTATGTCCTTCTGTGTGATAAATGGCTTAATGTAGATATTAAATGTAAAACAAATACCTTGTATTCCAAAAGGAAATTTGAAATTGTTTTACTTTTATTAAAGTTACCACTGAGGTGTTCTAAATATCTTAATGAGTTGTAAGAAGTGGAAGATGACACGTTTTGAATGAAAATGACCTGCTATCTATCATGTTCAGATATTTATATTTTGGATTTTTCAGATTTAAAATGAGATTTCTTTCTTCTTTTATTTTATTTATGTTAGCCTTTTCTGTCCACCAATAACTACAGGAATATAACCGAGGAATGAGAAAATATATACCCCTAAGCTATTTTTATTAAATCAAATTGTGATCTTTCAATTAATATATTTACATAATATTTAAGAAAACAAAGACCGTGATGATAAAACTGAATTTATATTTAACAATTATTTTAACTCTGTTACGATAATTAAATTGACTCTACTATTAATATTTTGTTATTATTAATAGGACAAATCTGGTCGCTGCGATAATTTTATAATGATTGGAGAAGTGTTAATGTGTTCAAGATTTTTCATTATTGTTAGTAATGTATTGCTAAATATTAGTGTTGAAGTCAAGCCAGATTTTGTCGGATTTGTGATGTAACCATGATGGTAAAGTATTTTTTATTGAAATACTTATTTACAGTTTCGTGAGTCCATTTCAAATAAAAAAAGTTTCAGTGCTAATTATTAATTATTATCTGGCACTACTTACATTTGTAAAAAATTGAATATCTTTGTTCTACGAAAAGAAAATATAGAACTCAGATTTCTTTAAATCAAGAATCAATGAGAAAACAACAGTAACTGAGTTCCATGTATACAAACCTTTTAATATTTTTCAGTTCCATATTTATATAGATTTTTTCATACCTTTTTGTTTTTTCATTACAGTCTTCATAAATATCTTTTAATTCAATTTTAAATTATAATGATAATTATATGTATAAAAAAACTTTTGCATTATGTCAGTATTAAATCACATATTTTGGCTTTTTAATGGATAGAAAATAAAACTAATGTTGCCTGTATAAGAGTCATCACGTTTGGTACTTGTATTGTTTAAAAAATATGATACTGTTTCATCATGTGATCTACGGTTTTTAGAAAGTCTGTACTCTGCTAGACGTAATACACCCATACCACAGTTTCAGTTGCGAAGTTTCTAGATCTGTGTTACTTTCAGGTTTAACACTTGTTTTTAACGAATGCACGTGTATATGCTAATATATGTCGCCTGTACATCAGTTACGTCATTAGTTTGTTTGTTTGTAATTAAGCAGTAAGCTACACAATGGGCTATCTGTGATCTGCTCACCACAAGTATCGAAACCCTGTATTTAATTCGTATTTTTACTAGCTGATAAAATATTGCGATTTTTTCCTGTCGTGAAGACCCAACAAATTCCATGAGAAAACATAATAACATAAAAGAGCATATAATTTTGTTTTCATTGTTTTTATTTTTGGAAAACATTAAATACTCTTTTATTTACCAGAAAGTGCAGCCTAAGTGAAATAGTAACATTTTGGCCAGATGTCATGTCGGAAATATGAATTACTAAACTTGTATTTCGGAGCTGTCATATAAATATGCGTAGTGTGAAAGGGATTGGAAGATTATGTTTTATAATAATATCAGGCGTGGCCTATTAGTTATCATAGAGTGACTGCAAAATAACGGCTCCGTTTCACTTTTATCAACACGTGCTTGACATTTGGTGACTGTGGTTGCACTAGAATAACGGTTGGCAACTTCATGGCCAGTGGATAGCACAATTGTATCCAGGTCGAGTTTAGGAATCAACTTTTTCAATAATTTATTTTCATCGTAAATTTCGTAACCAGCAAATACACTGTCTCACGTCATTGCTGATATCGTGCGCTTCGTCACTGCCACAGACTCCGCCCATTTTATAATATTAGCCTGGTTTTAGATGTTTTTAATCGAGGGGGCGTTGTTTTGCATGCGCTTGAAAACATATTTTACTGTACAATTTTCAAGTGCTTAAATATATTTTGTTTTCAATCCATAATATAGATAGGTGGAAATTTCGTAAACGAAAGAATCCAGATGATGGTGAACACTAAGAAAATAAAGACAATTTAATTGATTCTGGTATTACTGCCGATAAGAGAAAGGTGCGTGACTGGAAAAACGTGAAACGAAAATTTCATGAAAGTTTGGTGTTGAAATGTGCAGTGATTGAAACAAATAATAAACCAGCATGTCTTTTGTGTAACAAAGTGTTTAGGAATGGTAAAGTATTCAATCTTTAACAACATTTTAATAATTTTCGCAACGAATTTAATGTGAAATTTCCAGTTGATAGCAAAAATCATATGAATTAAATTAGCCTTATGAGAGCACAGCTTCATGATCAAAAGGGAGGCTTAGAAAAACTTTAATTAGCGATAGAACTAGTTACGTTAGCTAGCTATAAAGTAGCTTTATTTATTGCTCAAAAAATAAATATTTTTCTGATGCTGGATTAAAAAAGAAATATTGATTGTGGCCATTGAAACTCTGTTAAAATTATGATTAAAAATAAAAGATGACATTTTTCAAAAGGTAAATAATTTGCAATTAAGTCGAAAACAATTGTCCGCAGTATGCTTGAGTTAGCGCAAGACAAAAAAATCAGTTGCTTGAACAACTAAAAGACTGTTTGTATTTTTCTTTAGCACTAGGTGAGTCAACAGATGTTAGTGACACTGTGCAGTTTGTATTTTGGGTTCTATATGTAACTTTAAATCTTCAAGTGAGGGAAGAAATGCTTGACATTTTTTTGAAATACAAAATCGAACATTTTGAAAAACGTCTTTAAAAAATGTCTTTAAATGTAAGAAAATTCGATCTGGATTTTAAAAAAAACTCGTTTCTGTCGCAACAGACGGTGTTCTCTCCATGACTGGAGTGAAATAGGGGTTTGTTTCTCTTTTTAAGCAGCATTTAATTGAAAATAGTGTGAAGTACACGTTGCCACCTTTCCATTACAATTTGCATCAGCAATATTTATATACTCAGATGTCTTAAAGTGATGCATTGAACAACTTGATGGACATTTTCGAAATATTGTGAAATATATTAGAAGTCAAAGCTCTTTCAGCCATTGACAGTTTGTTGAGTCTTTGAAGAAAAGCAGTGACTGTACGTTTGATGTACGTTGGTTAAGTAAAGGTAAAGTCTTAGAACGATTTACTTCCTTATTTCCTTAAATAAAAGAGTATCTTGTGGAAAAAGGTAAGATTGAAAATTTCCCTAAAATTGAAACTTTCTCATGGTAGTGTGATTTGCACTTTCTGTGCACGATAATGGCTCACTTGAATAATTTAAATAGCAATCTTCGGGGAATAGGTAAAATAATAAGCGAGCAACCACAGTTTATCCATAAATTTCAACCCTCCTTGTGAAACAATTGCAAAAGAATGATTCGGCATATTTTGCAAAGTTAAAGAGTTTTCTAGAAAATACAAGAACCATGATTTCTCTGATGCTAAAGATGATATCTATGTAAACTGGACCAAAAAATCTGTCTCAAAAATTTGAATCACGTTTCTCCGATTTTAAAAATTTGAAATTGATATTTGAATTTCTGCACGATCCATTTCAGTTTGACTCAAGAAATTTAAGTTACGAAATTTCATTTTTTTGTCTTTGGATAAGTAGATTTGAAGACAAGATGCTTACCCTCCAAAGTGTTGAACACATAAAAGGTAAACAGAAATGTTTTATCAAAGAGACGTAGCTCACTTTTCTGGTAAATGAAAATCTTCCAAATTTAAAGATAACAATTTCAAAATTATTTTCCATGTTTGGATCCACATGAGTGTGTGAATCAACATTCTCAACGCTAGATTTTCTCAACTCTAGATACAGATCTCTGACATAAATTTTCACACTTAAGGTTAGTTGAAATGGAATTGTTTTGATTAAACTAACATCTTTCAATTTTTTTGTGAATAGTATGGAAAACGTTGTTTTTATTACCCACTGATGTGAGCACAATGAAAAAATAAATTGCCCATCCCTATGCTAGAAGAACCTGGAAAACGCTCAAATCTCAGCCTTTAACGACACAAGAGCAGCTGAAGAAATGGAGCAACGAGCTGCCTTTTATTTGTTTGTAATTAACCACAAAGCTACAAGATGGGTTATTTGTACTCTGTTTACCATGGGTATTGAAATCCAGTTTCCTTGTTACAAGTCAGAAGACACACTGTGGGCCACTGAGGGCCTACGTACCTTCCCTCTAGTTTATAGTTTCATTGTGATTGTTAATAGCTGAAGCAGGTACTCCTTGTGTAAGCAAGTGCAAGTGTTCTAAATAGCGAATCCTTATACAATGCCAAAGAGAAAAAAACAGTGAATAAACAATTCATTCTTGTATTTACTACCGTTTACTTATAAATCAAACTTTATTTTTATATATTTTAAATTTCATAACACAACAAGTTTAAGAAAAATAAAATCAAACTAAATCACAAAACATTTTTTTTTCCATGTAAATAAGAACGAGATATATCATAAATAAGGAGGGCATAATGTAACAGGTTATTCCTCGGTTATTCATAAATAATCATGATTTTTGTTCTCTAACCTATAACTTAATGTGTAATTTATAATTTATCAGACCTCTTACTGTCAGAGAGCATTGTCCAGATGATTTTATATTTAGTGGTAATTTCAGCAACAAAATACACTTCTCTGTCATGTTTGATAGTTATTTTCAAAAGTGCATAAACATGTTATCTAGGGAAGCCAGGTTAATGCTGGTTATAACAACTGGTTAGAAACGCTGAGTGTTATAAATCTGTATAACAAACACTAAATTATTATATAGAATGTTAAATAAATATGACATTGTATGTACATGTATACTTTTCAACTAGTAATGTTTGAATTGAACCACATATTTTATCCTCAGTCAACTTATTAATTCATCATTTAAACTTTCCAAGGCAGATTTTAAAATATTAGTTACTTATTTCCAACCACTACCAGATGTACCCATGAGTTTTTATGCCATATAGTGGCAAGCATTTCAGTTCTAAACTATTTGACTCTTAGCTCAAAAATAGTCACAAGCCAGATATAATTGGGGTGTTTAGTAAGGTATATTCCCCATATGAGTTTTTATTCCATATAGCGGCAAGCATTTCAGTTCTAAACTATTTGACTCTTAGCTCAAAAATAGTCACAAGCCAGATATAATTGGGGTGTTTAGTAAGGTATATTCCCCATATGAGTTTTTATGCCATATAGTAACAAGCATTTCAGTTCTAAACTATTTGACTCTTAGCTCAAAAATAGTCACAAGCCAGATATAATTGGGGTGTTTAGTAAGGTATATTCCCCATATGAGTTTTTATGCCATATAGTAACAAGCATTTCAGTTCTAAACTATTTGACTCTTAGCTCAAAAATAGTCACAAGCCAGATATAATTGGGGTGTTTAGTAAGGTATATTCCCCATATGAGTTTTTATTCCATATAGCGGCAAGCATTTCAGTTCTAAACTATTTGACTCTTAGCTCAAAATTAGTCACAAGCCAGATATAATTGGATGTTTAGTAAGGAATATTCCCCATATCCTGTAAAAGATCTAAGAACAGCTTGAATATCTAATAATGCTGGGCCTGGCATGGCCTAGCGCGTTAAGGCGTGCGCTTCGTAATCTGAGGGTCGCGGGTTCGCGCCCGAGTCGCGCCAAACATGCTCGCCCTCCTAGCCGTGGTGGCGTTATAATGTGACGGTCAATCCCACTTTTCGTTGGTAAAATAGTAGCCCAAGAGTTGGCGGTGGGTAGTGATGACTAGCTGCCTTCCCTCTAGTCTTACACTGCTAAATTAAGGACGGCTAGCACAGATAGCCCTCGAGTAGCTTTGTGCGAAATTCCAAAAAAAAAAAACATCTAATAATGCTAATTACATTTAATAGAGTGAACGTTATTTGGTAACAATACTAACTACACTTAGTAGAAGAAAACAAGCACTTCAAAACCGTGAAACTCATCTTTAGGCTAAACATGGATATTTTATTTACTTATTTCAGGAAATTAAGTACAAGTATGTATGGTGATCAATAGATTCAAATACTCTTAGTGTTACTGTTGAAGGAAAACAGGAATACCCCCCGAAAAAAAGAAACACATTCACTTCTCGGTCACCCAAAGTGTCTATCCGAATAATGCCTGAGTTGCTGAATTAACACTTAAGTGGATTAGTACAGATGACCATATTAAAAAAAATTATATTGTATAAAAGTCCTTAGCTAACTTAAATATGTTTTTTTTTTCTAATGGATGGTATATCTTAGTTGTGCTGAGATAATTTACTATGCCATATATAAATAACTTGTAAGATATTCTTAAAGCTAATTTCTGTTGTATCTCTACAACACTTAATTAATGAATCTCATGTTTTACATAAAATCGTATTCAGTTGAGGATCTGATATGTATTTACGTATATATAAAAAGTGGTTCCTGTGTTGCATTTCTGTCGAGAGCCCGATTTTCTTAAAATAACATAGTCTGCGGTTTATTGTATTACAGTTATCCTTAACGCACTCTGTCCATGTTAGTTTAAAGTTAAAGGTAGTAATAACTAAAATTTAATTGTAAAAATAAAATGCGAGGAAGAAGGTTTTAACCTAACTTGTGCTATTTATTTTCATTTCATATTTAGAACACCTGCAACAAATTATGGACTGCGTTTTCTCTAGGATTTACAGCGACAAGCGACGTATTACACTGTGTTGTTAGGATACAACATAGAAGATTACATGAACAGCCCTAGACAACTACGTCATCATCGTACTGTTCGGCATGGTTTGTGAATAACTGAGAAGTTCACACGTAGAATATATAGTAAAGGGCTAATAATCGTTTGTTTGTTTGTTTGTTTTGAATTTCGCACAAAGCTACTCGAGGGCTATCTGTGCTAGCCGTCCCTAATTTAGCAGTGTAAGACTAGAGGGAAGGCAGCTAGTCATCACCACCCACCGCCAACTCTTGGGCTACTCTTTTACCAACGAATAGTGGGATTGACCGTAACATTATACGCCCCCACGGCTGGGAGGGCGAGCATGTTTAGCGCGACGCGGACGCGAACCCGCGACCCTCGGATTACGAGTCGCACGCCTTACGCGCTTGGCCATGCTAGGCCGGGCTAATAATCGAACCCTGGGGGTCACTCGCTTCTAATGTGATAGATTCGGATACTTAATTGTTTATTTGACTCTTTCGATTCTTTTTTTACTAGAAACAAGATATACAGTGAATTTTGTCGTTTGGCTAGCTCAGTTTTGCTAATTTCAAAAAGAAGTACCAATGAAATAAAAGGCCTATGTAATGTCAATTAATACTCCTACTGTAATATTTTGCCCATTAGAAACCTGAATTACTGATTCGGTTAATATTTCTAAATGGTTAGTTGTTTGTTTCTTTGGTCGCGATGCGCTTTGTATGTTTGAAAGAATATTTTATAATTATAGGTGGAAAAGTATTATGTAAGCAGTTGTCTTTTCTAGTAACATTCCTGTGTCGTTTAAAAGGATAATGGGTCTTTACTTAGTGGGATATAAGATATTTTTAGATGATTTAGGGATTACTCTGATTATTGCGGATTTAGAAGATGTAGAACAGTATACACAATTGGAAGATTAACTAAGTAGAGTTGAAAGCTATGCCAAGAAATATTCTGGAAGTTTGGTAATTACTCAGCGGTAAGGCATTATTTTACTAACCGATTAGTTGTATTTGTTTATGTAACACTGAGTGTGAAGACGTTTTCGTCATCGTTGTTGTTTTGAATTAAGCACAAAGCTACACAATGGGCTATCTGTGCTCTGCCCACCAGGGGTATCGAAACCCGGATTTTAGTGTTGTAAGTCCGTAAACATACCGGTGAGCCACCGGAGGTCCTACAATATCCAAGATAAACCTACTGATTTTGTCTAGATTCTCGTTGTCAAATGAGATTAAGCTGAACGTTGTAGATAAAATTTTAAATTTTTTAACAAGTAAATTACTTTCTTCCTTTTTGGTTGTGACATAAAAATTACTATATTTATGCCAATTGGATTACGGTTTCTAGTTGTATGGCATATGGACCTGAATTTCTTCCAAAATATTGCTGACTTTTAAATGAAATATAAAAATCATTCCAGTTAGTCTCTTTTAGTCCATTGAATAATTTTTATGTTGTTGATCACTTGGTTCCTTAATGTTTTAATCTTTTTCTTTGTATTATTGCTATAAATAATGTATTTAAGTGGAGTCTTTTAAGAATGCACAACGATTTGCTTCCAGAAATCTTTTTGCTGATTGTGACAGGTACTTGGTGGGTATGCACAAATATAGTTTTGGTTTTGCTTCATCACGTAGGAACTCGGAGAAAGAGACAGTTAACTGTTTACCGCCAATAACGTCTTTAATTGCGTTTATGTTTCTAATACGCTATTAAGTTCAACATAATTAAAAGTGTTTGCTCCTGATTTTCGTTTGTATTCAATGTCTGGTGTTTCACGTTGCAGTGTCCAGCAGTAGTCAGCAAGCATTGACGAATTCCAGTTGCCCTGATATCGTTTTTCCATTGTAGCAATGTCCTGGTGAAACCAAGATTTCGATAAAACGGTACGTGATGGGCAAATTAGGATGTAATTTTCGTGATCAGCAGCCAAAAATCTAAAAGGAACACCCAACAGTGTTCAAGAAGCAAAAACTTTGTTGTGCAGTGTAATGTATTTTTGTATATCGGGAGTTAACTTGCAGGATGTAAGACTAAATACACTTATTTTGGATGGTATTATTACCTCAATTGATTCTGTTAATTGTTTGACAAATGTTTCTTTGATTGTAACTTGGCCTTCATACTTCAATGATATTTCAGGTAAACATTTTTAAATTTTTCCCAGTCGTTGTTTCTAAAGTCATATATTAGAGGATGTGGTGAAATACCTCTAGGAATATTCTTAAATATATCAAAGTAACTGGAAAGGTGTTCATCTTCTGTCTTGCTATTAACTTTAAATATAAACATATGGACAAAAGTGTTTGGTGTGAACATAATACCCCAAGATACAACAAACTAGAATGGCTTATACTACTGCATACCACATATTCCAGAGATCAACGAAAAAAATAACCATTTGGAAAAGCATATGGCAAAACAGAACATTCCAGTAAACACCAAATTTATTCAAAAACCAGGTACAAAACTGACGTCCATACTATGTAAAAAGTACATTGACAAACACAACATCAACATAATTTAAAAAATACAATGCAACAACTGCCACGACCAGTATGACTACTAAGACATACTCCTATGATTATCAATAAGTATTTCCTACACTCCATCTTGAACCTGATTTCCGAAAGTTAATATATTATTGAGAAAAATAGGATTAAAAACCAGTGTAAATTTTAACAGGTTTTGTGGGTCGTGAAGGATGCGAAAAGCTGGTGTTTTGATACTGTTATAAATGTTTCTCTAACTTGTAATTAATCTTAACTTTCTAATAACTATACTTATAGTTTAAAGTAAATGTATAAGTTATACGTTATTCTTTGCAGAATCAGTGAAAAGATGGAATGCTTAAAACGCTCCAATTCCTCATTCGATTTTCTTTACGAAAACTATTGGGGTATATCTTAACAAGCTTATCCTTCATTTCCTTTATATGAGTGTACAATTAACAATAATTTCTCACCCCGACAAAATGTTTCAGAAAGTAATAGTTCAAACATATATTATTTGAGAAAACGTTGTCTACATTAAGAACATCAGAAAAGTTGCTCGTTTTAAAATCTTTAGCACTTTTTTCTTAAATCAGAGACAAAATATTATTCATTAACTAAGCTTTAAAGCCCTATATCAACTATTATTCATTCTATTTGGCCAATAATATCTATTATTAGCTGTCGACGAGAAAATAAAGAAAAAAAAGTTTCAAAATTGCGACATCTAGTGAAAATTATCTTATCTAGCATTCAGATAATGCGATATTGTCCAAGGTACAGATATTCTTGTGTATAATTTCAAAGTTAAAGACGACTGGATCATATAATACTTTTCTAACTTTGTATATATGTAAGAAAATATAAAAAAAACATACCAACCAGCTAACCATAACAGACAAAGATCTGGTGTGTTTTGTTATTTAAATTAGGCTTGATTATTGACATCTCAGTATATTATTGTATTTATTCATTATTTAAACATTGTTTCGTGTATCATGAAATTACGAAAAAGTAATAATTTAAAACTAAATAACGAAACTTTGTGGTTCTCTTTAAATCACACTGCGTCATCTTTTCTTTTTGTAAACATAATTACAAGCCATGTGCAATAACCACCTGGCCATTCTGAGCCCTGTTGCATTTTAGACAATCAGTAAACACTACAATGACATCATACAAAGACGCTTAACATTTTCAATATCTATTGTCGTGACGTCAGTAAACCTTGTGCATACCATAAATCAGGAAAAGAAACATAAATTATGTAGCCTAAAACACAGTACTGACATACGAATTTCCAAAATCAAGAAATTAAAACACCTATTACTCATAATTTTAGTCTCGTTTCTTTTTCAAATAAAACAAACACTTTCCGGTACCTTAAAGTAGGTATATTATTTACCTTTAACCATCTGTGGGTTAATTAATAGTACTTCATGTTGAATATACTTTTATTATGTATTTAATATTACTCCTTAACCGTTTGATAACAAGGGAAACAAATATAACTTTAATCAGATGTATTTAGAAATTATTTTTAAATGCTTACAGGAGGTTATCACTTCCACCTGCACGACTCACGTGATCTAAATGTATTTAGCTCTAAATACATAACTTTCTCTCCTCTCTATCTATAACAAACGCTTACATCTACTACAAATGTTTTTTCTCTGTACGATAACAAATAACACAAATGTGTGTACTTACTTCTACATGGGACCATGTATATGTAAAAATTAATAAATACTTTGTAACAACACGTAAGCATTCCTACAACACGGAACCAATAAAATCAGTAATATTATAAACATATAATGATTAAAGGGTCAATGAGGTTACATTTTTATTACACCTATGAATACCTTTGAAAGTTTCAAAGTTGATGTCTGCTTGAAACAGCTGGAATCTTAATCAGACATTTGAAAGTAGTGATATATGTTCAGGAATGATAGAATTGGTTTTAAAATATTGCTATAAAAATTTAAAGGATAAAAATAATACTTTTCTAAAAACAAATTGGAGTGACCTTGTATTATAAGAATTTATCTTTCTAATAATATATAAAAATAATTTGTCAGAATAGCTTACACCAGACACATATCTGTGTTTGTTTTACGTAGTATCGTAAATTACTATTGAACTGATCATAGTAATCACTGGCGTTACGTAGCGTGTGAGATCACAAAATCAAATAACGCATATTAAGAAAGATATAAAAAAGGGGTTTTGTAGGAGTAGTCTTGAGCATTTTCTACTATTTTACCAACGAATAGTGCGATTGACCGTTACTTTATAACACCTCCACGGTTAAAAGAAGGTGCATGTTTGGTGCGACGGGGATTCAAACCCACGACATATTGTTAAGTAGTAGGAATAAATTACATATGATGTATATTATCCTTTGTTGTATATGAGCAAAGAGATATAACAAGGACTTTTGCTGTAACTGTAAATATAATTTCTCGTGTGTCTTATATGACAGATATTTGTTGATACACAAGGTATACATTTTTTCAAATTTATAAATGTTCATGTTATTATCAGTTGTATGTGCGTGAAAGCGTAAAAAAAAAAAAAATTATTAGTGTAACAATATAAGAACATGTGATAATTATTTGTGTTTATAAAGTCAGTAAGTGCCAATTATATGTTATTTATTGTTTTGAATAAAATTAACATCATTGCTATTCAAGGGGTACTTGAGTTCTTGAACATTATTGTCTATACATTTTAGTCGATTCGATTACATTTATTACTTGGGTGAGAAAAAATTGAATAATGTAGTTTTAATTAATGAAATTATATCTTTTTGATATATGTTTCCATCAAATGTTTAAAAGGTTTCAATGCTTTTGTTTTTCTAGCAGTGTTTTAAAACCATTTTTATTTTATGGAATGGAACACAATAAGTATAGGATAGAGATATTTTTGTTAGTTGCATTTATTTTACTCTAATGCAACATGAATATTTGTTAAGTTCGTGCTGATTTATTGTTTTGGGTTCAGCATGGCTAGGTAGTTGAGGCACTCGAGGGTTGCGAGTTCGAATCCTCGTCACACCAAACTTACCCGTCAATTCAGCCATGGATACGTTATAATGTAACGGTGAATCCCACTATTCGTAGGTAAAAGAGCATCCCAAGAGTTGGATGTGAGTGGTGATGAAAATCTGCTTTCTATCTTGTCTTACATTGCAAAATTAGGAATGGCTAGCGCAGATGGCCCTTGTGTAGATTTGCTCGAAATTCAAAACAAACAGAACAAACCAATTTCTTCTTTTATTAATATAATTCTTTTGTATGTTACGATTTTAGTGTTTATCTGTATAAATATGTATTATCTTGGCTAAGCGAAAACGAGAATGTTGTTTCCACATAGTTTTCCAAAAGTTTAATTTCAACTTTTCAGAGCACACAGATCTATTTATATATTATATGTTTTTCTTCCAGTGACGCTGATGACTGTAGCCTTCTTTTTATATTATTTGCCTCTGTACTTACCAAAAACCTGTAATTTTAATGATTTGAGTAATAATGATTTTATTTTAAACTGTAATTTACTGTGTTTGCCTATAACCTTTACCAAGATTTTACTTTTTTATCGTACCTAACGCTTACATTGAGAGTCGAGTTTATTTTTTTTTTATTTTTTGAGATTCAAGATTAACATGAGATGCGTTACATCTTTTCGCTATTATTTTTTTCCTGCTGGACTTTTGTATTACTTTTCCAAACAAGTGTTATTTTTAGTAAAATATGATTGTTTCATACAGATTAACTTTGCCTTTTTTTTACTTTTTGTTGTCAGCAAGTTAATCGTGTTTCCCTTGTTTGATTATATTTTCAACCTTCGAATTAAGCAGTTGTTAAATACCTGCGTGTTTTAATCAAAAATCGTTCACTAAATATTTATAAATATACTCTTAAAAAAAAAGAAACGCAAAAGGGATATTTTTTATTTTAAAGAGAAATATATGTAATAACGTTACAAGCTCAGAGTATGTGATGTTACACGTGTTAAGGCTCTGATTGTCAGACCAAAATGACAATAAAAGTTGTGCACTTTGAAAACGGAGGAAAACAACGGATTTCTCGCCGAAACGCATTCGTGTCCAATAAATTTGTTTGAGAGATCTGCATGTTCTGCAAGTGCAACATGTGCAAAATCCCTATAAAAGTGATGGGTTCTCGGTTTCCATAGCTCAGTGTTAAGCCACCGACACGCAATACAGTTACGCCAAGACTGACTGAAGCACAACGCAACCGCGCCATTGGTCGCTGGATGCAGGCGAATCTCGATCAGACGTTGCCAGAGCTGTGAATGTCCACCCAAGCACCATCATAAGGCTATGGAATCATCACCAACAACATGGATCAACTCGTGACCGTCCACGATCTGGCAGACCTCGTGTGACCACGCCCGCACAAGATCGTTACATACGGGTACATCACCTTCGGAATAGGACCACCACTGCGACGTCTACTGCCTCAACCATACCAGGGTTGCGTAGGATCTTCTTGAGACACCACAACATCAACGTTCTTCCCTGGCCCTCCAAATCACCAGATTTAAACCCCATCGAACATCTTTGGGACGAGTTGGACCGACGTCTGCGATGGAGACAACCTCAACCGCATACTCTACCTCAGCTTGCAGCAGCTTTGCAGGCTGAGTGGACAGCCATTCCACAGGATGTGATTCGTCATCTCATTGCTTCCATGGGCAGGAGATGCCAAGCAGTTATTGATGCTCACGGGGGCATACTCGTTATTGACGTTGAGTGACGTTAAACTTCACCTTTGCAGACTTTGGATGTTCAGCAGTGAATGTGCAAAGTTTCACACGTATCATACAGAACTACCTGGAATAAACTTGTTAACAATTTGTCTCAAATTTTGCCTTTTGCGTTTCTTTTTTTGAAGAGTATATATTCCATTTAGAAGTACTTTGTATACTTTTTTTACAGTATACTATTCTGGAATATATCATGCGTTACAGAAAAGATAACAATAAGATAGCAATAAATTACTCAGTGTTAATTTCAATAGCTTATTTGATGTATGTCATGAATAAATTATAAATAGAAACCACCAAGTTTGAGTGCATACCTAAATTTTGATCTTTTAAGGAAACATTGACCTTAACCTTAGAATTTAAAACATTAGTTGTTCATTTAATAATGAATGAAACAAAATTTAAAAATCTTTACTTGATTTACAAGTTTCATATGTAAAACGTGGATTTTTTTTTCTTTTCTTGTGACCGGAAGTTGTTTTTATTCTGGAAACGTTGCTCTCTGTCTTTTCTATCACAAAAACAACATTTGCACTATGAATTCATCAACGTTAGCCACTATGGGAATTGAATAAAGATGATATTTTGAATATTTTGTTGGTTTCACATTACATCTGTTTAGAGAAGGCAGTCTTTACCTAATTTTTATATCGACGTGTGTTTTCAAGTTTTAATAACTTTCATTAAAATAAGTAGTATAAAATAATTCAGTGAAAGAATGTATATTAAATTATTTAAAGCTTATTTTATTTATTTTTAGTAGTAGATAGAATAATGCTAACCTTAAACTTCGGTATACTACTCAATGTTAGATGTACGTAACAGACATGATAGTTATACTGAATTTAAATAATTCTTGACAGATGCTCAAGATGCCAGTAAAATAAACAGTGCATAATACACTAATTGTCTTACACTAGAAATTAACATGTTCTTAAAATCACTTTCTCTTAATTCATATTTTTGGTTCAATTAGAAACAATTCAAAATTTCATTTTCTGATGATAAGTTTCGTATAATTTTTTCCATTTATTAGTACAAACAGTTAAAAAAGTATATTTACTTAAAATTTTCAAAATGTCTCACATTTGTGTGATTGAACTCACCTTTCGATATTTCTGTATATTCAATAAAATTTCTTGAATATGACTGACGTTTCCAATTCTAGACTTTTCTTCTTAGCTACTCTTGAACTTTCTCATAGAATGCGTCAGTGTACTTTAATAGTATCAGTAATCATTTTATAATTAGTGACGAATACTTAGAGACATGGCTCACTCCTTTAGCCATGGGGCGTTATATCTGACGGTCAATCTTATTAAAAGAGTAGTCCAAGCGTTGGCATTGAGTGATCATAATTAGCTAGCTTCCTGTTAATATTTCGCTAGTAATTTAGGAACGGCAAGCCCAAATAGTCCTCGTATAGGTTTGCACGAAATTCATAACAAACAAACTTCCTTATTTCTATTTATGGGTTGAATAGATGTGATATGAGTAACACCTCTGTTCTTGAGGAAATGATCCAGATGAGTTTGTTACATAATAGTTAGCACCTATAGTATAATCGATATTTTCTGTTGACACCCAGTTTCTCTAACTTTTAAATACTAGTGTTATCTTCCTTAGTGCTCACATGCTGGGTAGTAAATTGAGTTTAACACTCCATAACATTAACTTTCAACACCCAAGTTATTACAATTACCATTTTCACTTAAAGTAATCTTTATAATATCGAAAAATAACGAAAGAAACTTCAGATTATATTATTTTGAAAGAAGTGTCTATTTTGGGGAATTTTCTGAGGATAAAGTTCGTTGTGAAAAAATTTGTAAGTGATCTATCGATTCATCCATAGCCACAAAGATAATCACATTCATGACTGGTGGTACCCATTTTTGATACTAAAATAAAACGACAAAAAAGCGTAATAGAAACTTACACAACATCCCAGAGGTATTTGATGGGGTTGAGAACAGAGCTCTGTGCAGGCCGGTCAAGTTCTTCTACACCAACATCGGCAAACCATATCTTTATGGACGGGTGCTTTGTACACGGGTGCATTGACATGCTGAAACAAAAAAAAAAAGTCATTCACCAAGCTGTAGCCACAAAGTACAAAGCACACAATTATCTAAAATGCTATTGTATGCTGTAGCATTAAGATTAACCTTCACTGAAACTAAAGAGCCTAGCCCAAACCATGAAAATAGCTCAAGGCCATTACTCCTCTTCCACAAAACTTAACAGTTGGCACTATGCATTCAGACAGGTAGTGTTCTTCTGGCATCCTCCAAACCGTATTCTTCCGTCAAACTGTCAGATGGTGAAGCGTGATTCACAACTAAACATCTCCCGAGTTCCATGGCGATGTGCTTTACACCACTGGTGATCTAGACTTGTGTGCGGCTGTTCGGTCCTGAAGACCCATTTTATAAAGTTTCCGACGAACGGTTCTTGTACTGACGTTGCTTCCAAAAGCAGTTTAGAACTCGGTAGTGAGTCTTTCAACTGTAAACAAACGATTTTTATGCGTTATGCGCTTCAGTACTTGACGGTCCCGTATTGTGAGCTTGTGTTGCCTACCGTTTCGTGGGTGAGCTGTTTTTGTTCCTAGACATTTTCACTTTACAATAACAGTACTCACAGTTGACTGGGGTAGGTTTAGCAGGGCAGAAATGTGACGAACTGACTTGTTGCTAAGGTGGAAAGTCACTTAGTTCTTCCGAACGAACCATTTTACTGTCAATCTTTGTCTCTGAAGATTGCATGGCTGTATGCTTCATTTTACGCATTTGTTACCAATGGGTGTGGCTTAATAGCCAAACCTAATAATTAGAAAGGGTGGCCACATACCTTTGGCCATGTAGGGTAAGTCTGGAGTCCTTAAGACTTTATAAGGCATTCAGAGCATTACCTGTTAGAGAAATCAAATTATTAGACTGTTCAATGACACTCGTGGATGAAAGTTCAGTATTTAAAAATGTCATGTCACTGGGAGTTATTGAAACATTAAGGAACTTAATGACGATACATAGAATAGACGAGAGCCTTCAAAAAATAGAATGATAGTTATTAAATCTACAAGAGGTTATGCAAGATCTCGTAAAAATACGTAACCTGTACATATCTCTTCTGATATGTTCTCTAGGAATTTGCATCCATTAGAAACACTAATGCTATATCAGCCACGTGTTTACCTAGATCATTCTAAAGCTGTTTTATAACAAAATACATCTTTTTCATCGATGTGAGGCAAATAACGTGCCTGAAATTTAAAATACCACATTTAAAGTATTAATTGTTCAAGATGACTGGTCAAGAGGTGACTACCTGTTCATGAAACTGGACGGACTGAAGGTGTAGTCAGTAAAGGGATGAATGCGAGATCATGGACTAGGATACAGTCATCACTGAATTAAAACTTCACTAGGAAATGGAACGACCAAACATTTAGTTTTCAAAATTGGAAAGAAAGATAGTTTAATAACAACTTGTCCAAACTAGTGGATAATCAGCATCAGATACACTTGAAGACATATCTTACATTGTACATGTAGATCCTGAAGGTTTCTATGCAATATTTTACATGTAGATCCTAAATATTACTATACAGTTTGTACGTGCAGATCCCGAAGGTTTTTATAAAATATTATACATATAGATGAGAAAGGTTTCTCTGTGTGTAAGGTTATTGAATATTTCCTGAATAAAATCATGTTGCATTATATAGTTTATAAACATGTTTTAGTTTAGTGAAAGGGTTTTCTTCTGTGATCAAATTTTAAGTAATAGTTGAGAAGAAAGAACTTGAGTAGAAAAATTTGTAAATGTTTCAAATCTGCAGTCGCTCAAATTTGGACACAGATCACTCCACTGGTAACTGCATCCAGAAGTAATTGCATACAAGGTCTAGATTACTTACATTAAGTTTGTTCTAGTATTTCAGTTTATCACATTCTACATAGTCATCAGAATTTTCCACATTCTCGTTGATAGTGAAACAACAATAGCATATAATAATAGTGGTTCTACAATAGACTATAGTGACAATTATAGTACAATAGACTATAGTAATAGTGTTACTACAAACAACAATAATTATAGTCTCACAATAATACATGGTCCGCATTGTATTATGTCAATTCTATAAACTTATTGAAAAACAGAATTGTCACACAAGATAGAATTCGAGATAAAGAGATAACAAAATATTTTTGCTTTTGTTATTTTGTTTCTTCACTTCTTAATTTCCGACCAGACTAGAACGTTCGACTCGTAATATGAGGGGCGCGGGTTTGAATCCCCGTCGCACAAAATATGCTCGCCCTTTCAGCCGTGGGGGTTTATAATGTGACCGTCAATTCTACTATTCGTGGGTAAAAGAGTATCCCAAGAGTTGGTGGCGGGTGGTAATGACTACCTTCTCTCTTGTCTTACACTGCTAAATTAGGGACGGCTAGAGCAGATAGCTCTTGAGTAGGTATGCGCGAAATTCAAAAAACAAACAAACAGTAATATACTATAATTCTAGTGTTATTATCATATACTAGAGTGACAGTGGTACTACAAAAACTGTAATTATAGTCGTAGAAGAATACAAATCTATATGATAACTATGAGAGAGTACAAACACATTCACGAGGTTTTACAATAAAAACACCTGTAAACACAGGTGAAATCTTGTTTCCGTTAATTATATATTTCTATAATTGGATGTATTTTGAATCAGCACACCATATGAAGCGGATATGAAATTGATATAAAAATAGAGTATGTTTATTAATAAGAATAAAAACACATATGTATAAGTTACAAGTATGTTGACTTAGTAACTGAGATACCAGAATATTAATAATAGTATATTTTATTATATGGAATTTCTCGAAAAAGATTTTTATCGAAAAAAATTGTTTATATACCTACGATCTAAACATTCGTTGTATTAAATTTTATCACCATCTAAATAAAATAATATTTCCATAATCTGAAAGAAAAATCAAAATGTTCAGAAAATAAATTCTTTTAGAATTTAAAAGAAATGACAGAAATTTACAACTGATATACAGCACCAGAGTCATCTGTCTATCAACGTTACAACTTAAAAGTTGGTGTTAAACACAAATTTACTGTAAATAAATATGAAAATTGTAAATCTTTGATTTACAAGAAATTGTGTGAACTAATATTTTTGTTACATCTCACAATATACTACTACATATTAAAGTAGCATATAGTATTGACTTTTAAAGCGAGTTATGCTTAGAAAATTTCATTAAATCGTGTAACATTCTGATACAAATTTATCTACGATTAGTGTTAAAATCGTTAAAAGGGAGTTTCCGAAAAAATGTCTATTTAATCTCAATGCGTTAAACTCGATCAAAATAGTGAAAATATTCTAAAATTTACCTTTTAAACAACGAAAACATTTCATTAACAAAATGAATCTTTATCCTGACAATTGTGTTCTTTGGTTTTCAGTTATCAGGAAGCACAAATGTAAAAGTAAACCACAATGGTAAAATATGCTCCAGAATAAAGTTGGTGGAGCAGTTTTTAATAAATCATGTGTGCGAATTAATAGTGTATTTAATAATTCGTCTAATAAAGACTAAGTAAAGATGGAAAGTTTGTGACAGAAAGCAAAAAACTGTTGGTATGAAAACACTTTAATATTTTTTATATAACAAACTATATGTAATTTAAAAACATTATCTCATTTTTAAGTTATTATTGTTATTATATCATGGAACATTTTCGTTTTAATACTTAAATGTTCTTTATAACACCTATCTGGTGCTGTGAGATTCTTAATTTCTTTTTAAGTTATAGTAGTTACTCTATATGTCTTCTGGTGGTTCATACTCACGCTCCAAGTTCAAGTCAAGGTTTACTACTGAATATACCTCTCTTAAAATTTTTGGGGTTTATAATGGTTACAGTCGATCTTTCTATTCGGTTAAAAATATGTGAATAAGTGGTGAGTATTTCTGACTGATGGTCCATAGTTATAAATTAGGGATGTTGTGCCTAAATATAGTATCTTTAGATCACTTTCTGAATAATATAAATCCAGAATTCGGAAGTTTATTAAATATGTTCATTTTTCCTAACTTTTGTTTGAGAAGAACAATGTTTTATGAGATCGTTACCAAACATTTAATGGTATACCTGGGATATTTGCAATCTTAGATTTTATGCTGTTGTTAACTAACAATAAATAGTAATGACAGAATTAATACACTGATATCCAAAAAAAGTAGCCCATCTGTCATGTTGTTTGATCCAAACTGTAACACACTGTTAAGGTACTAATGTTATGTTATCTCATGTTTTTTAATAAACTTAATTTTCATGAAATTTTAATAAAATAAAACCAAAATTTACCTTTATCCAAAATATAAAGGATGTATTCACAATCTTCTCTGTATCGTCCGTATTTACACTGGAACTCTTGACTGTGTATTGTTTTTGGGTTTTTTTAAGATCAGCATTAGTATACATCTCATACCAGAGTGTAGTCTGTATGATGCGAGCAAGCGCTGTACGTTCCACTAAAGAAAATTAAAGTAAATAATTTCTTTATGCTATGATACGAGACTACATATTTAGTTATTTCATTAATCTTGTTCTAAATATAAATACTTTAATTATGAGCCACATTGTATACATTTGAGAGAAAATGTTTTAAAATAAGTCAATATTTGAACACAATATTAATTAATATGCATTTTACTAACATTGTATTAAGTCACAGTGGATGGTTATTGTCGCATTTCCAGTCTTTTTTTAATCCATGTCTCTGATAATTTTATATTTCGTATTCTAGGGATACTTCTTTATCATCTCTGATACTGGATTGTGTATGAGTAGCAGAATTTATTATTTATGCTCTTCATTTCTTCAGACATATATCCACCCGCTAGTACAGCGGTAAGTGTACGGATTTACAACGCTAAATATGAGTTTAAATTCCCCTTGGTGGACTCAGCAGCTAGCCCAGGGTGACTTTGCTATAAGAAAATACACACACATTATCTTCAGAGATAAACTGGAATAGACAGATAGTTATGGCGCTTGACTCACAGATTAAGTGACGAGGATTTGAATTCCTTTACATCAAACTTGCTGGCCCGGCATGGCCAAGCGTGTTAAGGCATGCGACTCGTAATTGGAAGGTCGCGGGTTCGCATCCCAGTCGCGCCAAACATGCTCGCCCTTTCAGCCGTGGGGGCGTTATAATGTTACAGTCAATCCCACTATTCGTTGGTAAAATAGTAGCCCAAGAGCTGGCGGTGGGTGGTGATGACTAGCTGCCTTCCCTCTAGTCTTACACTGCTAAATTAGGGACGGCTAGCACTGATAGCCCTCGAGTATCGTTGTGCGAAATTTAAAAAACAAACAAACAAAACTATTGCTGGAGATATTCAAGAAACTATACCACATTACAATTATATGGTTATTATATGTATATATTTACTGTGTTATGGTACCATATGGAAGATAATAGACTTACCACATTCAGAATAAAATTCAATTAAAAACTGAGAAAACTTCTCAAAATACCCATTCTTCTAGAGCTTCTTTTCTTTTACGTGTCATTCGTGAGATTGATGACTCTGTCACTGAAATAACATACTTTATTAATTTGATGCTCATATTTCTATTCATGCTATTCCAAATATGAATTCTACATGTATTATCTTTTTGATTTTTGTATTTTCAGGAGTCAGTAGTCAATGTCATCAACTGAATTTACTTATCTTCCAACATTTCATATAAATTTGAATGTAAATATTTAAGTAAACTTCATGAACTAACTACAGTTATTCTACCTAAAAACCAGATTCTACCGCTCTACTGATAAATCTATTTAGTATGGACCCTAGTAAAGAAATCATTGACATAATTGCTATATCTTTGCTGTAGTTGTCACATTTCAGGTATACAGAGAGTTCCACACTCGAAAACCTTTAAATACCCAAAACGGAGATTTCTTATTTTCATTCATCATTATCTTTCCTCAACACGTTTACAAGATTTAAAAGTAACTAGAATTTTATTATCATGAGATAGAGATAAGCAATATTCACGATCTTTTATTACTTATCTTATTATTGTTGCTATATGAAAACTTACTAAGCTTTAGAACATACTTTGTAATTTACTATTCTACGTGTGCTATCTTATAAAAAAGGAAACAAACAAGTATAATAAAAATATATCACAAAATAAAAAGCTATATCGACATGGTTCACGAATATCACAAAAAACAACGAAACAAGGTAGAAATGAAGTGCACATGTCGCTCGCAAAACAAGTACAACTAACATTTCAATTGCAAAATAGTCCTAAAACACTATTTTAAAATAAGCTAAAAGAAAAGTATCATAAAAAAAAGCTCAGATTCTATCCAAGCACAAAAGTCTCGATAGATAGACTGGGAGCTAGTAACATGTTGATTTTATTACGTCTAAGCAGCTTAATGTGCTACGTAATCATTACTTACAACTTTACTTCTTTCTCTGTCTTGTTTGGTTTCTTTTTTCAAACTCGGTAGCCAGCCTAACTTGGTTTGTTTGTTTCTTATTCAGCGACATATTGTTTATATTATATCGGAAAGTGAATTTCATAAGCATCTTATTACTACTTTTGTATTTTATTTCATATGTTTACTTTATCAACAACTTGTGATTGTTTAGACTGTTTCCGAAAACCTGATTTCATTCTATAGATATTACAAAAGTTTCTTTACTATAGTTGATATTGGTTATCATAGTAACTTTATTTCTGTACTAAATTTATTTGATTTAACTCTGAATAATCTTTTTGCATCTATTGTAAGCCTGTCGTCTCATATTAAAACATAACGAACTTCAAATATTATTTCTAACCGAAAGAAAAAATAATAATATTCAAGAGTGACTTTAAAAAATTCCATTATTAAAACATTACCTTTAGGTAGTAGTTAAGTTTAGAAGTATGTAAAATAAGAATCTCATAAAAATATAAGGAGAATTTCGACATATAGAAAGGGCAACTTGTCGATAGACAGATAATTAGATTACATATGTTAAAATATGAAAGGAGAGATAATACAAATTACAAAATAAGCAGAGGAGCTCTGAATATCTTATTTATAAATTTGTATAGAGAAAAACATAAAGAATATCAGAAAGCGTACATGTACACACAAACAATAAAATTTAATTCAGTACAAATCTGTTACCATAAAGAACATTACATCATTGCGATAAATATTTGAAAAATAAACACGAGATACAAGAATAGCTACTTTATTTCCTAAAACAAGTACATTTTTATAGAGGACAAACTATAGCATTTATAATAACCGTTTGTAGCAATGATTATTAATTTATACAAATTTGAGAAATTTATAAATTATACTGAGTCTTCTATTTGGTCTAGAATAGAATATTTGATCGACAATACAGGTACTAGACGAGCAGAATAATTTTGAGATTATATTGTTATGTCTCTTCTAAGCTATAAAGCTGTCTCTTATTCGGTGTCCTCACGCCAATTACAAGCTAACTTCTGATAACATCGTAAAAACACTAACGTCCAAAATTAATTCACAGAAAGTAAACGGTTTGAAATGCTTTGAACCTATAAACGTTCATTATTAAATATCCGTAGTTTGCCGGTTAATAAGCGTTTATCACAAATATAGCTTTTTCTTAAAATATATATTGATGATTCTTTCTCTCCAGAGTCTTGTATAAGTTTAGAGAACAGGCGGGAGTTGCGCAATACATATTCAACAATACGAGATATACGTGACATGCATTTCTAAATGTATATTTAACTGAAATACATATCAATATTAAAAACATAACGAACTTCAAATATTATTTCTAACCGAAAGAAAAAATAATTCTTGAAATTCAGAATAAAATGGTCGATTGAATGATCAAGAATGGTATAAAGACATAGTGAAAATACATGTCAAATTAAAACACACACAAGTAACTACTCTATACTGAATATCATATAAATGAGAATCACATTTCTTACAAAACAATATTTCTAATCATCTCACAATACAAAAGCTTTTACCAAGTAGATAAATCAAGATGCTCTAGAAGGTAGAGAATGTGTGAAAATTCATTTTATGGGTGTATATAAAAATAATGAACACAGTTTTAGCTCTTCTGGAGTGCAAATGTAGGTATTATGGTAACAAATTTATAAAACATATCACCCTTTGTGGGATATAGATTGGCTGATCAAATTCGACGACAAAAATGTGGATTTTTTTTTTTTTTTGCAGCCCTGCATAGTACCGGCAGCTAGAATTCTAAAAGTAATTTAACACTAATTTGTTTCGTATTCCATGAGAATATGTAAAATAAACAATATTTCTTCCTTCTGAACTGCAAAGACATGGACGCTGGTTTAATCTTCAAGATATTAGTTTGTTTGTTTTGGAATTTCGCACAAAGCAACTCGAGGGCTATCTGTGCTAGCAGTCCCTAATTTAGCAGTGAAGAAACTAGAGGGAAGGCAGCTAGTCATCACCACCCACCGCCAATTCTTGGGCTACTCTTTTGCCAACGAATAGTGGGATTGATCGTCACATTATAACGCCCCCACGGCTAGGAGGGCGAGCATGTTTTGGCGCGACTCGGGCGCGAACCCGCGACACTCAGATTACGAAGCGCACGCCTTAACGCGCTAGGCAAGACATTAGAGAGAGTGCGTTTGGTATTGTCAAAAATAAATTATTCAATAATTTAAACATTTGTACAAGACTTATTAAAATTACACTGGTATTTAGTTTAAATCGCCATTTGTTTATTCTGTAATTGTTATTAAAACAAAAGTATTTCTCATTTTTCTTAAGATAATTTGTCCCAACGTTTTTTTTTTAAGGTATCTGCAGTTCTTTTCTTAATCGGCGTCAACTTTCTAAAAACAAACCTTTTAATTAGATTATCAACATCATGTAC
This sequence comes from Tachypleus tridentatus, assembly GCF_004210375.1. Lineage (NCBI taxonomy): Eukaryota > Metazoa > Arthropoda > Merostomata > Xiphosura > Limulidae > Tachypleus > Tachypleus tridentatus. The sequence continues at coordinate 88,786,437 of NC_134833.1, forward strand.
GAATAATGTTTAGAACAGAAAACAAAATACTGTATTTGTGTATTAGCAAGAATTTTAACCATTCGTAATATTTTAAACAATGTGAACATTTCTAAACAGTTTGGAGTAAGTCAAGATAATAAAAATGAAATACAAAATCAATTTTGAAAAGTGAGATTTTCTTTTTATACAACTGATCTTAGTGTTAGAACTCTAATTAAGTTATTCCTTATTGATTCATTAAAAGTCCGTTTCTCAATAACGTTTTCTTATTTTAAGTAACTTGACTAATGACAAAGTTCTCGCTCTGTGAACAAATGTTGTTGTCTTCCGTTATAGTGAATCTTGTCAAGATAGGGTTTGAATTTTGTGCAACGCTGCATAGGAACTGTTTCACAAATAAAATATACTTAGGAGTATAACAGAAATTTTACATGGAGTTTAAAGATATGCGAATTATCGTTTCATTTCACATTTTAAAGTGACAATTTAGATTTTATTTTAATACGAGCAATAAAATTATATATCTTGACGACGAGAAAAACTTATTTTTCTTTTGTTTATTTCGTTGTTTTAAACACAAAGCGACACAACGGGCTTTCTGTGCTCTACCCATCCTGGGTATCAAAATATGGTTTCTAACAACTGAGTGAGCAGACATACCACTGTGCAATTGGTGGACTTGTTTTTCTTTTGTTGTGAAATACTGTATTGTTGTTCTTCGGTTGTTTAGCATTGATCGGTGCAAATCGGCTAAATCATCTGCGTAGTTGTTCTTCAGGAACATATTACTAGAATGTTATTTCATTTTACTTTTTACCACTAGTTACAAAAATATAAGATCACATGCCTCCCAGTGGCTCAGCGGTATATCTGCAGACTTACAACCTAAAAACTGGGTTTCGATACCCGTGGTGGGCAGAGCACAGATATCCCATTGTGTAGCTTTGTGCTTAATTCAAAACTACAACAACAAAATAAGATCACAACTTATTACTCTTGTATTTGTAACACAAAACTTCGGAAATGAAATAAAATGGTATGTATTTCTGATCTTATATGTAAGTAGTGACACAAGTTTAAAAAATATCACAAATATTTCATGATTTTCTGATTAGTAATGTGATACACTTCTTTCAGTAAGAGTTCCTCTATGTATTAAATGTGCAGGAATTTACAAAAGTTCATCCTCTCAGGTTAAATCCCTTTTAAACATACAAATAATATTTTCATGAATATTTTATCAAAGAAGGAAAAAAGTTTCCTCAAATTCAGTTCATTAAACAAACTATTTTGTATTGAAATATTGTTCATTTTCTAATTCGTTTCGCTAAGATCTGTACGGTATGCTTCAAAATAAACAACGTATGCATGTTGAATACAATCTTTACACAATAAGTAAATCTATATAGTCTCATATCATAATGTAACGAAACCAACTGTTCTGTTTTACGTGGAACGTAGAGAGCATGCTCTTATCATTCATAAATAGATACACACGGGTATGAGATGCACACGTTTTCTTTGTGGTGAAAATAAACAAAACACCATAAAGAGTACCAGAGTAAATACGTTTGATACGAAAAAGAAAAGTGAGTTAAGATTTTCTTTTTCTTAAACTTTCCTCAAAGTGTAGTTCATAAAATACTTGAGTAAAGTTAATATTAACACCTTAACACCTTTGGATTACATAAGATGACAGTTGGGATTATTTTGTTTCGAAATAAGTAGGTTGTATTTTATTAACTCTACCATCGATATTTATCGTTAGTTAAACACAGTTTCAATCTAAGATTACACATATCCCATATATAATATTATACTGTTAAACTTACTGACGATCTTATTAGACATAATTTACCTCTGATAACAGAAATAATTAACATATTTTTATGCATATCTGATTTCTTAATTTATAATATTAAAGAAGTAATTTCAAGTTAACTGTATTTAGGCACAATATTTCTAACTGACAAACGCAGGGTGGCAGTCACTACTTATCCACATACTCTTAACCATACAGAAAGATAAACTGTACTCATTATAAACCTCAAAAATGAGCAAGAGAAGTAAGTTTAGTAATATACTGTGGCTCGGACTTGGAGGCTTGTGTTTAGTACCTTCCGTATTAATCACCAAAATACTCGCACAGAAACTAATGTGGTTTAAAAGAAGATTACGAATTCTCACAGTAATAGCTAGGTGTTAAAAATAACATTAAATTATAAAGCAAAACAACTTTCCTAGATATAAGAATAACGTAAAAAAGATGATAATTTTACAACATATACACATAGTTTGTATGCAAAAGAAAAGTAAAGTGTTCGTATACTAACAGTACTTGTTTTGACATATCTGTCATATTTGCACAAAGCTAGTACAAATATGTTACATTCATATGGAACTACTACACTAGACAAGTCGGTAATTACTTCGAAGAAAAACGCCATCCGGTGGCTCAGCGGCATATCTACGGACGTACAACACTAAAAGCCGGGTTTTGATACCCGTGATGGGCAGGGTACAGATAGACGATTGTGTAACTTTGTGCTTAATTCAAAACGACAACAACGTAGAGAAAAATGAAGGATTATTTCCCCTTTATATTAATGACATTTTCTGTAATTGTCAACAGGAAAGAAACTTTCACGTACTTATAAGTAAAACTTATACGTCATCTTACAACCGCTATTCTACTGTCACACTGTGGATTTTGGGCGCTGGGTGTGGTAATCTTGAATCAGGGTACGGATGACACCGATTCTGAACTCCAGGAGAGACAGGTTGTTTCCTAGTGATTTGTAAACTACCAAAGCATTATACACTGCTATATCCATTATGTGAAAAAATACTTTTTTTTACCACTTGACAGCCTTGCGCATACTCGGATAAGCATGCAACACGCATGTCACATAAGTCAACCCCTCCCATATAACGATTGTAATCAATGACACATTTTGGTTTTACAATAGCTGTATCAGTAGCACGGTTGATCTTTCCAGTGTTTTGCATAGTATTGTCATGTATTGTACTCAACATAAAAATGTCCCTCATATCCTTCCAGCGAAAACATCAATGCTGTCTTTTTGTGGAACTTCCATTTCTCCCCTTTGGATATTTCTAAAGCACTTCGGCATCCCAATTCGATTTTTCATTACTGTCCCACACAAATAGGTGTCACGATCAAGCAATGACTTCGCTAAAGTGGGACTTGTAAAAAAACGATCCAAACAGAGCTTATAATTTTGTCCAAACAATGGTTCCATCAATGTCCGCCCTCTTTAATGCTGTACTGTGTAGTAGCACCAGTGTAGATGGAAAAGTCCCAAATATAGCCTGTTACACTTTCACATAGCTCATAACTTTTGACTCCAAACCTAGCCCTTTTGAATGAAATGTACTGTTGAAATTCCAGTCGACCCTTCTATAGTATCAAAGATTCGTCAATACAAACATGTTCGTTTGGTACATATGAGATTATAAATTTTACCCGTAAATGGTGAATAATGTGCTGTGTCTTGTGCTGTCGTTAGTCAACAATATTTTCCTGGGTATTGTCAGCAAAGTGTAGCATCGATAGCAGCAAAAGAAACAGGTTTTTTGACATGCACTGACCAAAAATAGGTGTGAAAAGCAAAAGGTCAGTACTGAAATACATGTAAATAGTTGGTTTTCTTTCTATGCCCATTAGCATTATCAGACCCATAAATTTATAAATTTCCTTCTCATTAGTTGGCTTCCATGATTTTACTCTAGAATGTTCCTCCAAATCAGCGCGAGCCATCATAGTTTCTGCATATTTATTGGTCTCTATTACAATATAGTTGAAAATTGTGGGAGGGAAGAACTTTTGAAAACAATGAAAGGGCTTTGAGTCTTGGCTCAAATCGCCCTACTGGACACCATGATTTCCTGAGAAGGGGTTTATAACTGAAGCAGCAAAGGGTTCAGCATTCCAATCATTGTCATTAGAGCATTTTTTCTTGGAACTGTTCTTACCACGACGTCCAATTTTACGTTTACTCACTGGTATTATCGTCCGTTTACCAGTGCTGGTTGATGGCCAGTTTTCATCATCTTCACTAACATCTGAGCCTTGTATTTCTGTATTTTTCAAAGAATCTTCAAAATTCGAATCCTCTGATTCGCCACTGCTATCTTCAAACACCCAACAATGTTCAAAATACAACTCTAATGCTTCTTCATTTTGTAACTTTTTCGTGACTCCATTTTGGATCGAAATTAAACAATTTGTAAGTAGGTCAAATCCATATATAGTGCTGACATCTAGCGTTGAAGTTAGGTATTATTGATAGCAAATTAACTCGTCCGTGGCACTGTGTTGCCGATCGGCTTGGACGAGTTATCTCGTTTACGGCACTGAACAGGCTAAAGTTTATTTTGGATAAACCACATTCATGGAGATTTTCTCAATGTCTTTTCAGTTAAATTTTAAAATATACTGAAATTCTGCACAAAGCTAACCAGTAGGTTATGTTCAACACGAGTATCGAGACCAGGTAATCCTAAGTGCTAGTGCGAGGACTTACTGTTCTGAAACTGTGGGACTTTAAAATACGATATTTATCATAATTAAGAAATGCCACTCTATCATATCAGTATTAAACGGTTTATTTTTCTATTTACATAGAAAATAAAACTAATGTTCTTCTGTATATGTATCGTCTATATGCGTCATACCTGATCATGTATACGACAGAGTCAGTTGTAAACATTCCATTCCCATGTCACTCTCAGTTCTAACACTTGTTTATAACAGATGCAGGTTATGTGCTAATGTATATGACCAGTACACTAGCTACGTCGTTATTTAACTTATCATGACGTCTGTATATATTTGAAAATAAGAGAAACAGGTTGAATGCGAACTATTATTTGCGATCAATTTGCAATTTTTACAAAAAAATTAACCTGATCACAGACCGATTCATTCATTAAAAAAAATAATATATTTCTCATTTCTCTATAAATCAAACGTAACATGTTGCTGATGATCAAATTAGAACATGTAATATTAATTTTTTTGAAAAACATTAATGCTGTCCTCTTTATCCAGCATTTACATCATAAGCCAATAAGAGAGGTGATTATAAGACGTAATAATGGAAATATGAATTAATAAACCAATATTTCGAACTGTTATACAAACACAAGTTAGATAGAAGGGATTAGAACTATATGTTTTATCTCAAGGTTAGGTTGTTTGTTTTGAATTTCGCGCAAAGCTACTCGAGGGCTATCTGCGCTAGCTGTTCCTAATTTAGCAGTGAAGAAACTAGAGGGAAGGCAGCTAGTCATCACCACCCATCGCCGACTCTTGGGCTACTCTTTTACCAACTAATAGTGGGATTGACCGTAACATTATAACGCCCCACGGCTAAAAGGGCGAGCATGTTTGGTGCGAGCGGGATTCGAACCCGCCACCCTCGGATTACGAGTCGAACACCTGAACACGCTTTGCCATACCGGGCCTATCAACGTCAGGCATGGCCAACATGTAAGCGTAGGCAGTCTGTAAAATAAACTGTTCCACTCGTTTCCTGGAGGCCCGGTATGGCCAGAAAGGTAAGGCACTCGTCTCGTAATCCGCTTGTTGCGAGTTCGAATTGCCCGTCACATCAAATATCTTACCCTTTCAGCCGTGGTGCCATTATAATGTACGGTCAATCCCTCTATTTATTGGTAAAAGAGTAGTCCAAGAGTTAGCTGTGCGTGGTTTTGAGTAGCTGCCTTTCCTCTAGTCTTACACTGCTAGATTAGAGACGGCTAGTGCAGATAGCCCTCGTGTAGCTTTGCGTGAAATTGAAATAACAAACAAACAAACATTCTTTCCTGTAAAATTACACTTAATATTTATTGGTTGCAGGTGCGCTGTAAAACTATAAAAAACGCGCAAATTTTACTTATCAATGAAAGAAGAGCAGCTCAAGAATGAGCGCTGTATTTGTTGAGAAGCTATCATAAAATTTTGTTCACGGTAAATTGCAATCTAACATTTATGTCTTGTAAATAGAAGTTTCGTATGTTATTTCTCTTTACATATTAGAAAAAACTGCTTTGTTACGTATCTAGAACATCATATTTTGATATCTTTTTGTAAACACTCAAAGAAACATAATATTTTATGTCATAAAAACACCTCATGTCATTATTTTCAAACCTATAAAGTCATACTACACGTAACAGGATACTTTTCCCATAATCCACATGGTAACGTCTTCATTTAAATATCAATCCTGACATATAATTTGATGAACCACATGATTCTCAGTTACACCTGACATCGATATAAATAATATGCACTTTATTTCTAACGGTAATCCAGTTTTGTTAATTCATTTATAAGAAGTAACTTTTGAAACAATAGAACAGTTATGAGGTAATATTTCACCTTTCATTAGCGAGCGTTGCAATCAACTTATGAAATTACAGCAAAATAACTTATGTTATAGATAAAAGTGATATGACTGATACAGAAATTGGAAATTTTCTCTCCTTCAAAAGTTTCTACTTTTTGTAAATCGTGGTTTTCACGTTACTAAATGCTACTTCTCGCTTCTATAAAAATTATAAACTATTGCTAGCCGTAATCTTTCTTGCCTTTAGCAATTTTGAATGATATATACATAGTAAACGATCCTTCCATTTGAAAAAGTTAGTTTTTTAACATGATCGTACACTTATTTTATAATAATTGAATATAAATTTCAAATAACTAGATATTGTAGATTTAACCATTTTATTATGTATAAAATGAGTATATCTTTTTTCAAATATATTCAGAATACATTTTTAGATGTTTAATACCGATTTTCTATGACTACCTAAACGATTCAAATGATCAAAATGTATTAATTCGCTGACCACTTTGTTTTAATATTTTACTACATGTGTTTATAGCTACCACAAACGTGGTACTTCTGCACGAGACAACGTACATAAAAATTACTATTTGATTCTTTGTCGTAACACTTGATATAGACATTAAAAATGTAACATCTAAATATTCTGATAACACATTTATCGAAATTTGTAAAAGACTTTCAGACCGAATTTAGTCAAACAGTTGCAACCCTCTCTCTGGTCACAACTTTAGAAAGAAGATAGTTAAATACTGATATAATGCAAAACCAAAAAGAACCTCTTGATCAGGTAATTATTCAGAGGTCAATAAAGAGGGAAACTCGTATACTGGTTAACAAATCATATCAGAGCTGCAATAAAATCACACAGCTTACTAAAAAAAACATACATGGTTATTCCAATCGTTTCATGATATAAAAGGCTGAACATGTAACAATGCCTCCATCTCGACACCGTCTTGAACGAGAGCAACAAAAACAGTTACTTTTAGGTTGTTGCCTTATTTTAGAGTTAACTTCCTCAACATTGTCAAACAGCAAATTAGAAATGTCTATATGTTTTAAACAACCATTAAGTAGGTTACTGAGGTCAAATGTAGCTCCAGAAACTAGAGGAATCCACCCAGGATCTGGCCATTGACATTGTAGAGTAGAATGAGAAACTTATCATCATATGCCAACCAAAACCTCAACGATATTCAAGGCTACCGAAAGAGTTGTTGTATAAAGTGTTATTCCCCCGCAGTGACATAATATTGTATTTCAAGACAATATCCACAAAAGTAGGGATAAAGTATTATTTAAAACAAAAAACGCGGAACCGCTTCCCTATTTGGCACAACGTACGCAATTAACACCTTTAAACCAACATTAACGCTAGCCACTGAACCAAATCGAGAAACAACTCTGACCTTAATGGAAACTTTCAAGCAATATTGGGACAATTTGAAAGATTGTCCACATTCTCTGACATGACCAGAGTTTATAGGAGTTCCTCTTTGCAATAATTAGATACTACTTTCCCTTGCCAAAGTGAAGCGTCACCACAGACCACTCTGAATGGATTAACTAGTACAAAAAATACAAAATTCATCATACAACATCATAATTTTTAAAGGGATTTACTCACCAAAACATTTGAAATAAATCCCCTCAAAAAATAAGTTACATTCGACATTTTAATACTACCTCAATCACTAAAGAAAGAAAACCATAACGTTAATATTCCACATTTAAATCGCACTCTAGCACACACACAGAATCCAACACAGAAACGTATTTTATATAATAACCAATTTCATATTAATAGATGAAAATCAAAATTATGTAACAATCAGAAAAATTACAATCATGTAACTGAAAATTAACACAAAAACGCTTAAGAATACAGCCAAGTCATTGGACTTTTAGGTTCAGAAAAAGAGATTTGAAACACTTTTAATGTCATTTAATGAATAATGTATCTTCCATTATTATTAATTACTACCTGCCAACGATTCACAAGGTTGTGAATGTCACTTCTATAAAATTCCTAGAGTTTGAGGAAAATAATATATGGAGGGTATTTTGCCATCTTTATGTGTTCCAAGCTCTTTTCCTTCAAAACAGTTCTGCAAACAACAGAATGAATAATCAAATAGAACAAGATGTGGAGATTAAGGAGGATAAGGAAGGTTCTCCCAGTCTAGCTCTTTAGTCTTTGCAGATGTGATTCTTGCTGTATGGGGCCATGCATCATCCCGGTGTAACACAACACCTTTACCACTGATCAAAGCAGGCCTCTTTAGTTCCAGTGCAACATTCCAGCGCTCTAACTGTTGGAAATAGAAGTTTGATGTAATCATTACATTGAGTGGCAGCAACTCAAAATGGATCACATCAACAGTATCCCACCAAATGCTTAACAAGACTTTTCTAGGATGGATGTGCATTTTAGGCTGTTTCAACCATTGTTTGCGGCGCTTAACATTTTTATAAAATATTCATTTTTCATCTTCAGTCATTAATCTGTCCAAAAAAGGTGAGTTACGTTCACCAGAGTACATAGAAGTGCAAATGTCTACTCTTGCTCTAAGATTGGCTTCAGTCAAATCATGAGGGATCCATTCTCCAACTTTTGACACCTTTCTAACCTGTTGCAGTGAACTAGTGAATGGGTTGAATTATGCTTTTGTGTTAGTTCTTCAACTCTTACAACTCAAACTTCGTCAAGTTCAGCAATCAGCAAGTCATAATTAAACTCAAATGGACGATCTGAACATGGCGCATCACTTCAGCTGCAATCACCTGATCCGAACTTCTGAAACCACCTTCGATGTTTCTTTCATTGAGAAACTCTTCACTGTAAACACCTTGAATATTTTGGGTAGTTTCTGCTACACTATACCATTTTTTAAACTCATAAAGCATAATATGTCTGATGTGCTCTTCAGACACACCCATCTTTATAAGGATTTGATTAATGATCTGAAAAAGTGGAGTTGGGTTAGTTTTTTTAATTAAGTTGAACATTTTTATATAGGTCCTACTACACATTTGAGTCATTAAAGCCTTCTACAAAGACCAAAATGATGATGCACTTTCTGCATTAAATTTTCGGAAATTACTTATGGAATGACCTGTTATTTAACTTTTAGCTTAAAACACATCAAATATCAAAACTAGTGTTACAGACATTTTATTATAACCCTAAGAATTAATTGAAAAATGGAAGTAATTGTAATACATATAATAATGAAATATTGGTTTCATACAACAGCTTTATTCTATAAAAAAAATGTAATTCAAACATCTTAGAAATTTTTAAAAATGAAAAAATTAAGATAATGAATGGTAAATTGTTTATTAAATTTTCAAGAGAGATATCAAATGTATAAAATAGGTTTGTTTATGATTTCGTATTTAAATCACTTTAAAAAACTGAATTAAAAACGACATTCAATAGCATTGATGCTGATACTGAATGTTTGTCACTTACCATATAATAACTTGATATAAAAAATGCTGATTTACAAAATCGATGATCCCAGTCAAGATTCTAAAAGATGTTTGACGTTGAAACATAATCAAGGTATCTGGTTATATCTAGAGATTGCTCTGACTTTAGTGGATAAAAATAATAGATTTCACGTGTTACTCAAAATGAATATCAATTGCATGTGAACTATTTAGTCTGAGGGCAAATTACTACTTTGAATATCACATGTTTTATAACAGATTGTAGAAAAAAATAAAAAATAAATACATTGTTTTTTAACTATTCATGTCGGGTTTAAAATAATATCATCCACCTCTTTCATTTTTGTAAAGATCTCTCATGACAGTTGTGTACTTATTTAAAATGCAAGTAGGTCGTCGTCTCAAATTAAATTAAAACAAGGAAATATGCTATTTCTGTCTGTTATAGGTTTGCCATTGAATATCAAGCAGTCGATTAGCCACACAGTTTCGACTTTTCTAATTGGTATGGCTGACCTTAAAGGAAATAATATTTAAAAAATTTTTGTGGAACGTTTTTTTTTCTTCAAAAGTTTTCAGATGATATTTAAATAAATCTGCAAGTGTACTTTGATCATATGAGCTGGTTGTATGGATTAGAGACATAATTACAAATAAATAACATGTCAGGAGAAACTTCAGTCTGCATTGTTACTTCTTAACATAAAGAAATAATATGTACATAACATATATATCTAAATTTCAATGTACTTCATAATATTATATTAATTAAGATAAATTTGTAGAATAGAAGTTAAATGAAATTTTAAACTTAATTCAATAACATGCATCCGAAAATGACATAAGAAGCTCGAAACGTTGTCCTCTGCTTTATTTTAGTAAAAGTGTTAATACTCGTACCAGCCGTTCAGAGATATATTTTAATTTCAAGCAGGTTTCTTGTCATAACGAAACTGTTATTTATCAATTCTTGTTGTACCCTACATTAAGCAAGTGAAAGAATGTTATAAACAGTAATTTATTTTAAACATAATGATATTTTACACAATATGTTTTATTTTATATATATATAGGACTCATCTATCACAAAGTAAAATAGACAAAACAAATAGTTTAATTTCTGCTTAAGAAAGAATATGGTCATTGTCAAATAATTCTCTAATCTCTGCTTTTTACGTACACAAACTATGAGAGACTACTGAATATGTATCTAGTGTTTAATGTTTCTTAAACACCTGTTGGACGTTTGTAAAATGACGAATTTCTAAAATTTACAGAATGGTGAGTATATCATTGAGTATAACTGTTGATAGATCACAAATAGCCAATTATGTAGCTTTATTTTTAATACAAACAACAATCTATTTCAGTTAATCAATGACTTTATTTAGTTATTCATATCAATTAAACTAATGTTAAGTTACAAAATATATTGAAACAGTATTTTATGTTTTTGTAATATGATGAGTACATATACGAAAATGATCCTTACTTACGAAGATGACCTAAGAAATGTTGTTCTCTACTTTATTTTAATAAAGGTTTTAATAGTCATGACAGTTGTCTTGTGATATAGATTTATACTTCTAAGAAGCTATGGCGAGCTACATTTCTTTATTATGTGGTTTTTCACATGAAAAGGTAAGCTCACACACGTAAATAAGTGAGGGATTAATTAATACGCATGAAAAATTTCAGATTTTTAGGTTCTTTTCTTTTCAAGCTATGGCGGTCATACGCAGATAAACAGACTATCTGGCATGACTATTTATTATTACAAAAACTATATGCTTGTAAGTGATTTATTTTCATATTGTAGTAATTTTGTTTGTTTGGAACTAAGCACGAAGCTACACAATGGTTTATCTGTGCTCTGCCCACCATGGTCAAAACCCATTTTTTTAGCGGTGTGAGCCCGCAGACATATCGCTGTGTCATCGGGAAGCTGTAATAATTTCGCATATAAAGTAAAATAATGGTAGGAAGTTAAGAAGTCACTTACATTACTGATTTGTGCAGACACTACAGCTTTTTGTTTGTAATAAATTATAAAGAGACGCAATGGACTATTTGTGCTCTGTTCACCACCTGTATCAAAATCCTGTTACAAGCGTTGTAACTCCAACCATACCACTGTGCCAGGGGAAGGGGACCTTTAAATAGGTATCTCATTAATTGTGCGTATGTTATATACTACATGAATATTGATAGAGAGTTGTTTTTCGAAGTATTATTCAAACTTTAAATGTTTATAAAACTATGCATTACTTTAACTAAATAATGTTATTTAACTTTATAAAAAATTATTTTCCTCCAACTAAATGAATTTAAAAATATTTAGAAAACTATTTGAATGTTAAGCATTGAACTCCAAATGCTGAATCGTATAAAGCGAACGGATGATTTAGTGTTGAATAAAATCCAGTCACTTTAATGATAGGCCCGGCATGGTCAAGCGTGTTAAAGCGTGCGACTCGTAATCTGAGGGTCGCGGGTTCGCATCCCAGTCGCGCCAAACATGCTCGCCCTTTCAGCCGTGGGGGCGTTATAATTTGACGGTCAATCCCACTATTCATTGGTAAAAGAATAGCCCAAGAGTTGGCGGTGGGTGGTAAAGTCTAGCTGCCATCCCTCTAGTCTTACACTGCTAAATTAGGGACGGCTAGCACAGATGGCCCTCAAGTAGCTTTGGGCGAAATTCCAAAAACAAACAAAACAAACAAACTTTAATGACAGACCCAATGGCACCGCTGAAATCTACAGACTTATAACCCGAAACGAAATTGTCTTCTCAGCTATTGACTGATATTTTATCAGTTGCTGAGAGCAAAGCTACACAGTGAGCAATTTGTATTATATGCGTCGCAAGTAGCGAAACCTAATTTTCTATCTTATAAGCCCTGTGATTTTTTGCTCAGCTGCCAAGATGACTTTTCACTTCTCGGTTTTGATTCACTTTTTTATAAACAAAAGTTTTGTTCTAGACTAATCTGATGGCCAGAATTGCTATTTCATATCAAATCATTAATTTTATTACCTCATATTTATGTTTGCGAATTATAGAAATAATGGAGTAATATGTTCTCGTTATTTAACGTTTCTCCGAAAGAGATGAAATAAACTAAAACAAGAGTAGTTTAATTAAGAAGTTCACCTTGAAAACAAAATTGTCAGTCCAGTTTCTTACGTTGCTGCCTGAATATTTCCTCGTTCTAACATCTGCACATCGTCAGAATTAGCAAGTAATTGCATTTTATGATATGAATCGCAACTGAATCAACTATCCAGTCTCTTAACTCTTGGAGTTGCCACGGTCTTCCTAATTTCGTGGAGTTTGTCATATGCTCTGAAAGAATGCGAAATTAGCCGTAAAGCTAAGTTTCCTACTTGCCGAATATTGTTACTTGTTGTGCTTGAATATCCAACGACTATTCCTTTAGATGTGCTTACACGTGTGTAAGTGGATATCGATTATCCTGTGGATGTCTTCAAGTGATGAAAGGTGCCATGTTAAGTTTTAAGGTCGGCGCCAATGACCATAAACAAAACTAATGAAGTATCAATTCTATTCAGTAAAGTGATTTAATAGCTTAAGGACATTCATATTTTCTTTACAGATATCGATTTATCACCTTCATTTCTCGTTTGGTATTTTTAAACTCTGAAAAGTTGTTGAACACCACCTAATTACCAAGTAGTAAATACAACAAAAGTATGTTCATAGGCTTAAGTGTTTTGTACGTATATGTCAAAACCAACATTCTTACATGAAATATTCACAATTCATTAGTCAGTATCCTTTTTGTTTGTTTTATGATGTTAAGCACAATATGTGCTCTGGACGATCTCTAGCGTTTCAAGTCCGCAGACATTCTCTTACGCTCCTGGTGGCAATCAACAAAGAAAATAAAAAGTGTCTAAACTTTTATTCTATGTCAACCTTGACATCGTAAAAAACACAACAATTTATCGAGAAATTTCGACGCATTCTAACCATATTTTAACGGAAAAGTACACATCAAAGCCGGATTCATAAATTTGATTAAAACTTAGTTATTAAACGTGACAAAACGTTTGTAGTCATTAATGAGGGATGAAGAATTATTGTTTCCAATGTTTTATGATTAGTCTAATAGAACTGTGATACAGTTTACAACCTGTGTTCGTAACCTAACATATATATGTTCATATACTAGTAAAACAAAATCCCATTATATTTCAAACAAACATAACAATATAATTGTTCATAACAACCACTTAATTTGAACGTTTTTAAAATTGAAAGTTTTATATGATTAATTCAGAGAAAATTATAGGGCAAATGACTTGTAACGTGTGGGTAGCAGGTTTGAACACTGAATATGTCAGTCCTTTTAGCTATGTGTGTAAGGTTTGTTATAATCGCACTTTAAGTTGGTAAAAAGCATACAAAGAGCTCTCTAGCTACCTTCTACTTATTCTGCAACTTTGAAATTAGGGAAAGCTAACGCATATACCTTCAAGTAGCTTAATACAATATTGAATGAAACAAACGTTGCAACATAACTTCTCAAATAAATAATCATAAAATGCATATTGTGAAAGACAGTGTCTTTATGTTTTCAAATGTTTTTTTAAATATAAGATGAAAACTGTTAAAAGGTTATGCTGTTTAAAAAGTAGAAAAAAGTAAATACAACCCTAATTAACTGTAGATTCTTCTAGTTGATTATTGTATCTTATTTAATGTTTAATATACATATGTCTATATATTTCTACATATTGATAGTTGAAAATAACAATGGCACATTTTATTACACTGATCTTCTTCTTTATAGTTAACAATATTTTAAAATTAACACTCTGTTACTCCTATTATTATTACTTTATTATTAAATATCAGTATATAAAAGTATTGTAGGTGGAAATATTTGTTGTTTTTAAGGATTTTAATGCTAAATGAGAGAATTACTAAATCTGACAGTAGTATAAAATTCTAGCAGCTTTACGTTATTTTTCGTGTTAAGCTTTCTCATAAGTTCAAAATTATCCTCGTCTACGATAGACATTAACTGTGGTCAGAATTACTGATTGTTGCATTCCAAATGGCCTTCCTTCAGAAAGTGACAGTTAAAGAGGTTTAGCAGCGCTATCTATGTAGCAACACATTTATTAACGAATACAAGGACAACTTTATTCTGTTGAATAAAATTTCGCGTCACTGAAGGATTTGCAAACAATTTATCACAACATGATTGTATTCTTATTAGAAAGTCAATATACACATTTGAGTGAAGAAACAATCTAGTGACATTATTTTATGGTAGTTAAAAACTTTATTACGGATTGAACTACTGATATTAAATAGTTCGATCATATTTCGAACGAAATCTATACTTGTACCTTCTATTTATTTCACAAAGCTTTTTATATAATATTGATACATATTAGAAATAATCGGCATCTTTGCATTACTAGACAATGTAAATGATAATTTCAAATGACTGAGTGTAATGATTGTAGACAGAGCCCTTTCACAGTTTTAGTCCTTTTAGATTTACCAGAAACAAGACAAACGAGGCCTTTTTTTTTCCAACTTGTGAACAATCGCATTGGTGTTTCTATGCCGCCTAGTAAACGAGCGCTGATTGGCTGACAAGCACTGATGACGTAACTATGGATTTCCCCACGTACCCAGTATGGAGAAGCACCGCACTCAAACTGTTGGTAGACGTCGGAGATACAAATATTTTTTATTATTTCAAACACAAACATGATTATCACAAGTAGCCATTTGGACTATGTCTTTTATTTATTATCAAAATTTATTTGTGTCTCACTAGAAATTTTCTTTTCACCCTTTCAAGCCCTGGGTGACCAATTTATTGTATCGGCCTATATAATTATTTGGGAGTTGCAACAAGTCGTAATATTTGTCTGTATGAGCGTATAGTCGTAAAGTATACACCAAAATCGTAAAGATTACGCTCAAATCGTAATGATTGGTATCTCTGGTAATGTGATAATGAATATTGATTTGTAAAGAAAGGTGATTATTATTCATATTGTATTCAGTGCATGATACTTAATTTCAGTGTGTTTGAAAAGTATTTTTAATTACTTGTATTAGTAGTTATTACCATTAGATTCCATCTTGGAACATAGGGCCGCAATCGCTTGCGGATTCTTCAACAGTTATTTAAGTGAGTAGGTTGTTAGCCCGCTGCACCGAGCCGTCCCTCATAACAGCTAGTCATCACCACCCACCGTCATAGTTATAACGTTATAACCGACCGTTATAACGTGAACATGTTTGGCGCGACGCGGGCGCGAACCCGCGACCCTCCGATTAGGAGTCGCACGCCTTACGCGCTTGGCCATGCCAGGTCTGCATTGTTATATATCAGATGAAACGTATTTGTTTTTCTTCATTTACACTATATTGCATGGATTATATCTAAAATTACAGTCAAGTACCAAATTAACAAAGGTGGGTAAAAGAGTCTAAATGTGTTGAGAAGTTGTTTGGTTGTTTGGTACATTTTTTGTGTTAACCAGCTGAGTTGCCTGTGCCAAAAAACTTGTAAAAATCTGCAAGTAGATGAAAATAATTTATAAAGAAACGAGTTAATAGTGAAACATTGCCCTAAAAGTAAGGTAAAATCTAATTAAAAGTACAAATCCAACACAACCAAGTTTGAAAATATCACCAATCCTGAGAAAAAAAAAACAGTCTAAAATGGTGCAGCCACTTTCATTAGCAAAAGATTGAAATACAAATGTAAACAATTGTATCATGAGTGTCACAAATGTCACTTAAAATTGTGAGTAAAGCACACACTACACAACTTTCTCCTTTTGATAAATATAGAAACTGTATTGTCACACAAAAACAGTAAGTTTGACATGGAATAGCTTGATATGAGTTTTTTCATCCCAACTCGAATACCAACTGTTGCAAAGACGGACTCGAAACACAGAACTTTAGTCAATATATCAGACATGCACTGCCCTGAAAATTATAGAGTGAATGGACTTTGCGTGTCGCCAACAACTATTCCCTTCACTGAATATGATCGCCATTTCAACTGTGGGGAAAAAAAAATATCACAACCATTCAAGTATTTGTTGATAAATAAGCAGCTCAAGCTTTCAGGAAAACTCTAAATAAAGTTAATGTGATTCTGAAAGTTTTTCGTAGCTACAGTATCAACTACCCATTTTAAGGGTACAAAAAATAAGGTAACCTTTCCTTTACATCTCAGAAATATCTGAAATAAATGTAATGTTAATGGTTGAATGTCCTTTTGCAATTTCTATTTGATTTGCTATAATCCTCTAACCATTATTTTAACATCTGTCATTAATAGAACTTTAGCTTACTGAGTTTTTACTTTCAATAGATAACAGTAAAGATAATTCACAATATAAAAACAATAAGTAGAACGAAAAGTGTTAAAGTAAGTATCATAGAAAATAGTGTAAATATCATTATAATTATAATTCAGTTATATTATTACTTCATGCTAGCTTGTAGCTAATGATCTTTTAATAGTTCGAAAGTTTTGGTTTTTAAGCCACATGTTTTTATTTTATATTTTGCACGTGTTTATAGTGATTCAGAGCGTTTTATATATAGTTGTCACTTATTACATACAAAAGAAGTATCATAATTTTGGTTACAGAAACAAAAATATTCGCCCTTATTTCATCCTTTGTTATTTGTTGGCGATATTATCAAAATTATATTTCTCTTCAAGCGTTTCCAAATATGAATTCCACATATCATAACGTTTTAATGTGTGTTTTTCAATAGAGCTGTGATGTCATTAATCATGTATTTCACGGCACACACATGTACCGACAATGTCAGTGGGTTGTGGAAAAATCTTTCATTGAACACTAATTTTACTGTACAACGTACTAATAAAGTTCTATGTCCTTGTTGCAGGAGTCAAGTATTATCTGACAAGGTCATCAACTGAATTTACTTCCTTTTGTGACCATCCTACATTTTTTATAAATTTGAAGGAAAGCATTTAACTAAACTTTGTGGCCTAACTACAGTTATTCTACCTATAAGATGGATTCTAACGCTCTACTGATAAATTCATTTATTATCGCTCTAGTTAAGAGATACATGACATAGTTGCCATATCTCCGATGTAGATGCCACATTTCAGTTATACAGAGAATTCCACAGTCGAAAACCATCTTATACCCAAAACGGAGATTTCTTATTTCCGTTCATCATCATCTTTCTTCAACCCAATTAACAAGTTTAGAAGTAAGTACAATTTTATTATCATGAAATAGGGATAAACAATATTTACGATGATTTTCTATTTATTTTACTATTGTCATTATATGAAACACTTATTAAAGTTTAGAACACACTTTATAATTTACTATCCCACGTGTGCTATCTCATAAGAAGTGAAAAAAACAAAAATAAGGAAAATATATCGCAAACTAAAAAGGTACTGAGAGATGGCTACCAAACATGATAAAAATGAACCAAACAAGATAGGGTTGACATATCACTGGCGAATCAGATAGAACAAGAAGTTCAATTGTAAAATATTTCTTTATCGTAAAATAGTCCTAAAATATTATTTTTAAGTATTTTAAAGAAAGGGTATTATGATGAAAGCTCATAGTATATTCAAGCACATAAATGTTGACAAACAAATTGTGGAACCAGTGAAATATCGATTATTTTCTCCATGTAATGTCGAGACAGCTTGATATGTTTTGTAATCATATGACGATCAAGTTTTAACTTCATTTCTATCACTGTCTTGTTTGGTTTATTTTCTCATTTCACTACTCAGACTTATATAATTTTTGTTGTTTTTATAATTTAGCGACGATCTTTTTCTTTTATTGTACATATTTCATCAGAAGCCGAATTACATGAGCATCTTGTTATCAGTTTTGTATTTCACTTCATATTTTCACTTATCAACAATTTGTGATTTAAGCTGTCTGTGAAAACCTGATTTTGTTCCCAAGAGCTTACTGGAGTTACTTTATCTTAGCAAATTTGTTTTTCTGTTCAATGTCTTTCATTTCAACTCCGTTTTAAGTCTATCGTCTTATACCCAAACATAATCAGCACGAGATATCCTTTTTAGCAGAAAAAAATACAAGTTTAATATTCAAGAATAAGATTTTTAAGTAACAACATTTTATTCATCAATTAATTATTAAATATACAAATATGTCAAACAGGAAACACAGAAAAAATTAATGCGAATTTGGTTTGTAGATAGGGCAAACTTATCGATGTACTGAAAAATAAATTATAAGCAAAGATAGTACGAATTAAAAAATAAAACAGAGGAGCATTAAAAATTTGATTCATTATCGAGAATAAAAGTCAAAATAAGGAATAACAGAAAAGTTACATGATACATTCATACAATAAAATTTGTTTAGTACAAATCTGTTATCCCAGAAAACATTACATTACTGCGTTTAGTATTTGAATAATTGATCTTCATATAATAATAGTTATTATAAATAACAATTGATATACAAAAGTTTAACAAACTTACAAATATACTGAATTCTCTATCTAGTCTAGAACTGAATATTTTATTTGCATAACAGGTCCAAGAGCAGCGAATTAATTCTGACTTTATACAAACACAAGTCTCTCAGATGTACAAGAAATTGTTTTTTTTTCTTCAAATAGAACAAAGCTCATCCAGGTCGATTAAAATATCGTTTTACAGATATATTTTACGTAGCAGTGAAAAAATGTCAAGGAAAACATTTAATTTTATTTCAAGGAAGTCAGCTTCAAATTTTCCAAGCAAAAAAAAATTAACAAAACCATATGTATAGAGCCAACATACCTTTTTTATTTCCTAGGAAACTATGGAGTAACCTTCAATAAATTAGAATGTTTAGAGGATTTATGACAAGAAAGAAATCACATCTATAATTTAACAGAACAAACACTCCCAAAATCTTAGAAGATAAATAGGATGAAGCAATTGAAATGTTCCATTTATAAAATTTATTTCCGAATGTTGATGTGATACTAACTTGCTAAATATGTATAAATCTACTGATGTGAATATAGTAATACACAAGAAATAATTCAAGAGGAAATAACACTAACTAAACAGAAATTACATTGCACAAAGGAATGTATCTCCAAATTTCAGATGATATGTATACAAATTGGAAACCAAAATGTTAACATAAAATCGTTTCAAAAATCAGTTTTTACACTTTTTGATACTTCGAATTTGGTATAGAAAACTTATCATTTTCATCTCATGTCAAGGTGTAATTATTTACAGAATCCAAAAAATAATGGAGTAAGGAGCAAGATGTGTTACTGAAAATGACGGTTATTTAATGTATAAGCTATTTACTTTACACGATAATCCTCTATGTCTTTCATATTTTAGCTTCAGTAGTAATTAATCTTGCCCCAACAAAATATACATGAAACATTTAATTTTTATTTATATATTTTCAATAGAATATCATTCGAAGAGTAATATTTCTCTTTCAAAAAACCTTGAGACTTCTTGTCATCAAGATTACTGGTTGCTAGAAAATATTTAACAAACAAAAATGATGTGGGTAGTGATATCATGCTTGACAAAATTTGAATGTCAGAAAACATAAACGTTATCTTGAAGTTACACACATACAGATAGTATATCAAGTGTTGGATTTACTTTCATTATGTTCATTCCAAGGTACTACGTAATTTTAAAATTCTCAACAATCAGACAAAAGTTTAGTTTAGTTACCTCATGTTATAATTTTTTAGACACAGAAAATTCAGTTAGTGAATAAAAGAACAATGTAAAGGTGACAACTAAAACCATTGTCGCTATATATCAGAACACTTGAGCCGAAATAAAATTTATTTCCATATTTAGCTTTATAAATCAGTTGAATTTAAAAGATATATAGCGATCATTCTTATTTTCTCTGTGTCTAGAAAAGTGTTTTTCTTACCAACTGCATATTGTTTATATATTTACTTGTCCTCTTTCAGCCTATTCTTGACTTGAGTCACATCTTTGGATATTCAATACCACTGATAAGCTCGATGAACTTTTAGAAAATATACATGACGGCGTTTGACCTTGTTGTATTCAATGCATTTGTTGACTATAAGACACTCAATCTAACTAATTGGTTTACAGAACCAACATGGTGATTGATATGGCAGAAATGTTTATTGAAATAAAAGCTGAACAAGTCACTAATAATAGCTTTTGCGTTATACCTATTTATTGTTCATTGAAAATAAACACTTAAAATTCCACATAATCATATGTTTTCTAAACAAATTTAATGTTCATCATATCTAAACTATAGTTTTTGTATGTCACTGGATTTAAAATTAGAACACAAACTTAATCTGAAATGAAAGAGATTTACCGTTTTATTCTGTAATACATGAATTATACATTTGTATGTACTCGAATATTGACAGAGTTAGCTGTTTCTAACTGGTGTTGATAAAGTCGGTTTTAATACCAGTATGTACGAATAACAAAATACATAAACTTTTATAACAGAAAAATATAAATTTCCGTATTTCAAAGAATATTAATATTTTCTACTATTTTAGAAAAGGTGAAAGTTTCTCGGTATTCTTGAAACTATTTCAAGCATGCAAGTAAAAATAATACGAAGAAATGCAAATTCAATTTTAAAATACGAGATTTTCTACATGTGCAAGTTATCTTAGTTCTGAAACTGTAATTAAAATATTTCTTATTAGATCATTAAAACTCAGCTTCTCAATAATGTTTACTTAATTTAAAGTATTTGATTGATAAGAAAGTTCTTACTCTGGGAAAAGCAATATTATATCCACACTTGGGAATCTTTCGAATATTTGATTTGTATTTAATGCAATACTACACTGGAGTTATTTGCGCTCGCGTTCCTAATTTCACTTTGAAAGACTGAGGAGAAATCAGCTTGTGAGTACCATCCATTATTTGGGCTTCTATTTGTCAACGAATAATAAAACTGACTGTCAGATTATAACACCTAGATGGCTGAAAAAGTGAACATGTTTGACGTAAAGGAATTCAAACCCTCGTTACTTAAACTGTGAGTCAAGCGACTGAACTATCTGATCTATCAGTTGTTCTCTGAAGAATATGTGTGTGTTTTCTAATAGCAAAGTCACCTTGGGCTATCTGCTGAGTCCACCAAAGGGAAATGAACCTCAGATTTTAGCGTTGTAAATCCGAAGACTTACCGCTTTACCAGCGAGGGATATATCTTTGAAGAAATGAAGGGAATAAATAATAAATTCTGCCACTGACACACAAGCCAATATCAGAGATGACAAAGAAGTATCCGTAGAATATGAAAATATAAAATCATCAGGTACATGGATTTAAAGAAAGCCTAGAAATACGACAACAATCTCTCACTGTGACTTGATACAATGCTAGTAAAATGCATGTTAAGTAATATTGTGTTCAAATATTGACCTATTTAAAAAAAATATTTTTTCTCAAATATGTACAATGTGGGTCATATTTAAAGTATTTACGTTGAGAACAAGCTTAATGAAATAACAAAATATGTAGTCTCGTATCAGAGCATAAAGAAACTATTTACTTTGATTTTCTTGTGTGGAACGTACACAACTTGTTCGCATCATATAGACTACACTCTAGTATAAAATGTATACATTTACTGATATTAAAAAACGAAAACAATACACAGTCAAGTGTTTCTGTTTAAATACAGACGATACAGAGAACATTGTGAATACATTCTTTATATTTTCGATAAAAGAAAGTTTTTGTTTTCTTCTTATCAAAATTTCATGAATATGGAATTTATAAAAAACATGAGGAAAAATAACATTAGCATCTCAACAGTGTATTACAGTTTGGCTATGTTTTTGGAAATCAGTGTATCAATTCTGTCATTACTATTTATTACTAGTAAGCAACAGCATCAATCTAAGATTGCAAATATCCTAGGTATACCATTAAATGTTTGGTAATGATCTGTTACAACAGTTCTCTTTAAATCAGAGTTAGAAATAATGAATTTTTTTTACTAACTTCTAATTTATGAATTTATATTCTTCAGAAAGTAATATAAAGTTTACTATATTTAGGCACAGCATCCCTAATTTATTACTAGAGACGAACAGTCAAAAATAGTCACCACTTATGTACATACTCTTAACCGAATAGAGATCGACTGTAACCGTTATGAGCCCCAGAAATTATAAAGAAAGGTGTATTCAGTAGTAAACTTTGGCTTAAACTTGTGATCAGTAGCATGAGTATGAACCATGAGGAGACACACAGAGTAACTACTATAACCTAAAAAGAAATTAAGAATCTTACACCACCAGCTTGGTATTAGAAAGAACATTTTAGTACTCAAACCAAAATGTTCCATGATAGAATAACAATAATAACTTAAAATTGAGATAATGTTTTTACAACATATACATATAGTTTGCTATATGAAAGTAAATGAAAGTGTTTTCATACCAACAGTTTTTGCTTCTTATCACAAATTTCCCATCTTTACTTGGTTTTTATTAGATGAATTATCAAATACACTTCTAATTCGCAAACATGATTTAATAAAAACTGCTCTACTAACTCTATTCTAGAGTACATTTTAACATTGTGGTTTACTATTACAGTTGTGCTTCCTGATTACTGAAAACAAAAGATTCAGTCAGAACAATTTTTCTTCGTTTTGTTAATGACATGTCTTCGTTGTTTAAAATACTTTAATATGTAGTAGTATATTGTGAGATGTAACAAAAATATTAGTTTACACAATTTCTTCAAAAACAAAGATCCACAATTTTCAAATTTATTTATAATAAAATTGTGCTTAACACAAACTTTTAAGTTATAAAGTTGACAGACAGATGGCACTGTTACCTATATCAATTGCAAATTTCTGGCATTTTTTTCCAGTTCTGAATTTTTTCTGAACATTTTGATTTTTCCAGATTATGGAAATATTATTTTATTTAGATGGTGATAAAATTGAAGAAAGCGTATGTTTAGTATCGTAGGTAAATAAACATTTTAAATTTGATAAAAATGCTTTTTCAAGATATTCCATATAATAAAATATACTATTATTAATATTATGGTATCCCAGTTGATATTAATATAAATTGCAAAGTTAATATACTTGTAACTTATATATATGTGTTTTTATTCTTATTAATAAACATTCTCGATTTCTATATCAATTTCATATACGCTGCATCTAGTGTGCTGATTCAAAATACATACAATTATACAAATATATATTTAACGAAAACAAGGTTTCACGTGTGTTTAAATCAGTTTAATATTGTAAAATCTCATGAATGTGTTTCCACTCTCTCATAGCTATCATATAGATTTGTATTCTTATACGTCTATAATTACAGTTTTCGTAGTACCACTGTCATTGTAGTGTACTACAATAACACTAGCATTATAGTGTATTATTGTTTGTTTGGTTTTTGATTTTCACGCAAAACTACCCGAGAGATATCTGCTCTAGCCGTCCCTAATTTAGCAGTGTAAGACTAGAGGGAAGGTAGATAGTCATCACCACTCACCACCGCCAACTCTTGGGTTACTCTTTCACCAACGAATAGTGGTATCGATCATCACATTTTAACATCCCATCTGAAAGGGCGAGCGTATTTGATGTGACGGGGATTCGAACCTGCGCCCTTCAGATTACGAGTCGAACGCCCTATTCTGGTCGGAAATTGAGAAGTGAAAAACAAAAATAACAAAAGCAAAAGTATTTTGTTATCTCTTTATTTCGAATTCTATCTTGTGTTACAATTCTGATTTTCAATAAGTTTTAAAAAATGACATAATACATGCCAGGCCACGTATTATTGTGAGACTAGCAGCATTGTGGTTCATAGTAATACTGCCGGCCCGACATGGCTAAGCGCGTTAAGGCGTGCGACTCGTAATCTGAGGGGCGCGGATTCGCATCCCCGTCGCGCCAAATATGCTGGCCCTCCCAGCCGTGGGGGCGTTATAATGTACGGTTAATCCCACTATTCGTTGGTAAAAGAGTAGCCCAAGAGTTGGCGGTGGGTGGTGATGACTAGCTGCCTTCCCTAATAAAAATATATTATTAGAAAGATAAATTCTTGGAATTCAAGCTCACTCCAATATGTTTTTAGAAAAACATTAATGTTAACCTTTAACTTCTTATAGCAATATTTTAAAACCAATTCTATTTTTTTAGAACATATATCACTCTTCTCGAAAGTCTGATTAAGATTCCAGCTTAAGAAAAGAGTAGCCAAAGAGTTGGCGGTGGGTGGTGATGACTAGCTGTAGTCTCACACTGCAAAATTAGGGGCGGCTAGCGCAGATAGCCCTCCGGTAGCTTTGCGCGAAATTCAAAAGAAAAAAGAAAGACAGCTATTACGTATGTGCCTTCATCTGTACGAGGCCCGTTTCTATGAATGTTTATACTTCTGTATGAGACCATACATAGCGCATAAATCATAACACCTGCCATAATTAATGTAGTTGTATTCTTTGAATAGTCTGACACCACTTTGAGAGAGACGTAGGTCTGTATATGGCTTCAAAATTGATAATAATTAGAGAAAAACAGTTCTATCTCTCTTTCCAAATTTACAAAGCTGAAAAACACGAAACACCTCTACATATCTAACAACAAAAGCAGGAATCTTATAACCACGTAATGATTGGAAGGTAAGGAAACAGTTTTATTACACCTATGAATACATTTAAAATAGGATAAAAATATTCCGGGCTTAGTAAAGATGTTCCAAAATGTTTCAGTAGAGAACTGTTTGGAACAGCTGGAATTCTGGAGAGACAATTCAACAATCAATACAGGACTCACTCGATCCCAAATAACGATCATGGGAAAGTAAGAAAGATATATTTTGTTGTGCTGAATGTTCGACCCAACCTAGTGGAAAATAGAATAATCAAATGAACCAAGTTTAAAGGCTGAATGCAGCACTCACAGATAGACTGATAACTTGCCAGTATGGCTTGCACCTACTGCTGGGTAAAGCAAACCTTTGATGGCTTCTGCAGATTACAAGGACGTCATCATCGACATATTTGTGGAAGAACTAACTGGTGAGATGATTTGACATAGCCAGTAACTGGTAGATATTTTATTATGTTACAGAGAAAATATCTATCGTTATGAAATTCCCCAGCAGCAGCTTTTAATTTTTAATTAAAATGCAAAAAGCCTGAGGATATAGCTAGACCGACATGACCCACGACAAACGATCTTCTCCTATGCTAATACGTTGTATCTAGGTGAAACTCAACTATGGATCAACCGACAACACATGCACACCAGAGTAGCAATTCATTTACGATTGTTTCCTGTGAACAGACAGGATTATTCTTGAGACAGTTATAATTTGACTGTCTTGATGGTATTAGTTAAATGAGTGATTTATGCTGTTGTTTTCTTTTATTATTCATAATATAACACTTATGGGCAGTTTTGTGCAGGGATTATGAAGGGTAAAAAATCAAACAAAATCTCGTTACCAATCCTTCACTTCAGTCTTCTTGAAGTTTACGGTGGTTCGCCAATTCATTTTAGGTGTATTTATCTATGTTTCTTTCAGAATTTTTTCTCAACATCATTATAACAATCCCAATGTGAACTACTTATAAGTATAATATTAAGGAATTATAAAAAAAATTACCATTTTCTTGAAAACGTGTTGTTATTGTGAAACAGCAGTACAAATGCAAATATTTCACATAACTAAAAAGTGTAAACGTAATACTTTTATACTTATATTTAATAACATCAAGCTAGTTGCTGATAAAAGTAGACAACTTTATACCTGCAAAAGCTAAAGTTTTTAAGTGTAGAAAATAATTGAATTCCACTTTTCACATTTTCTTGTATGTCAATTGAAGTATGCACGAGTATGAACGTAATAAATGTGTATAGGGTTACAAGATATAAACGTTTATATCGTTATTTAAACATAAGGATAATGAAAATAAAATTTGAAAAATATAGATTTATGAATATCGATTTGAAGGTTTTTACTTGAGAAAGTGAAATTGTTTTTTGTTTTTGAAGTTCTCGCAAAGCTACACGAGGCCTTTCTGCGCAAGCTGACCCCATTTAACAGTGTAAAATCAGAGAGAATGCAGCTTTTCATAAATATCCATCGCCAACTCAGGGGCTACCGGTTAGCTAACCTGGCCGTGTAGTCAGGTAGTTCGAATTCCAACCTCATGGATACGTGTTGAATTTCCGTCATATCAAACATACTTCTTTCAACCGTGAGGTGTTATTACGTGACGCTCAATCCCACTAATCACTTCTAAAGTTGCGCAAATAATCTTCGTCTATTTCAAAACAAGTACTGAAAAAAAACGTTTATTTTTTGAGTAAACTTACAGAAACAGCAAAACACTTTATTCTTGTTAGTTCTATTCTTCCCTTTCGACACGTCCATACATATTATTTACCTGTTATTAGCATCTGGTGGTAATTGTCTTAACTAGCCTTCACATTATGCAAGGAGGTTCAAGTGACAGAAATTCTCTCTAAAATATCAACGGCTGATCTGGAAGGTTTAATTGAATACATCTATCAATTCATATTGATTCCAATAGTTAAATTATAACCTGATTATTTACATATGTAGGTGAGGTAACTGTATGTACATATTAAATATTTTCACTTGAATAGTATTTTACTAGAGTATTCTCACTGCGTGTTCTTATTTTCTGTTAGGAGTATTTTCTTTAATGTGAGAAAATAGGTAACTCTTCGTAAATTATTCTTTCTATCACTTGTTCTTTCCGTTTACAAAAGGAACTAGATTACGAATAGTGTTTGACAATCCTGATTTATTGCAAGCATGAATGTCTTTAACACGTTTTTAAGAGTATGAATTAAGTAAGTTTTACGTATGTGAGATTATTACGTTTCATGTAATTAAAATATATTTTATCGAGAAGACAATATTGAGAAAGAAGGTTAATTATCAACAAAGGCTAGCATTACAAATATAAAGAATTATATGGATTTTTATATTACAGCCAGAAAGGTCTCGAATTTCCTTTCGGAAATTTTGGTACTCTTTATGTGTCTCTAAATAATAAAAAAACATTTTGTAAAAATTTTCGTTTTCTTATCAAATGTTTGGCAAAATTTCATATATTCAGCACGAGCCAATTATCTGATTTGTGCAAACAGGTCCCACCCCGTTGGTACAGCGATAAGTCTACGGATTTACAATGCTAAAATCAGGCGTTCGATTCCTCTTTGCGGACTCAAGAGATAGCTGGATGTGGCTTTGCAAACAGACCGAACAAATTTTAAACATACCTATTTTGAAACAATTAGCGTATTACAATAGGCGATTGAGCTACTTACCTTAATAAATAATTTATTTTGATGGTTACATAAGTAAAAGAAGCCATTTAATATTCTTAGATATTGAATTAATGAATCAAATACGTACAATTTCGATATTTCAGCCAGAAGCAAAACAAATAAACTAATAAGCTTGTAATCTGTGACAAACAATAAAATCCAATCACTGTGCTAATATAAACGTGATAACTAATTTAGCCAAAAGGGAATCGAGTTTTGTAAAGAAATACGAAATAGTACGTAGATTAAAAATGTAATAATTGTTTGTTCTACTTACTAAATTACACTAATATATTTTAGTTTACTTTCTCAAGACCCGGCATGGCCAAGCGTGTTAAGGCGTGCTACTCGTAATCTGAGGGTCGCAGATTCACATCCCGGTCGCGCCAAACATGCTCGCCCTCCCAGCTGTGGGGGCGTATAATGTGACAGTCAATCCCACTATTCGTTGGTAAAAGAGTAGCCCAAGAGTTGGCGGGGGGTGGTGATGACTAGCTGCCTTCCCTCTAGTCTTACACTGCTAAATTAGGGACGGCTAGCACAGATAGCCCTCGAGTAACTTTGTGCAAAATTCCAAAAAAAAAAAAAAAACTTTTTCAAAAACGGTATATAACAATTTTGATCGCATATTATATATTCGAACTAGAAAAAAATAACAATTACTCTTTAAAATAGTTTTTATTACTTTGTTCTAGAGTAAGATGCATGCTCTCTATAACGATCCCTAACTTTTAACCAAATAAACATTTTTCTAATTACATTGGCATATGGTTCTTAATAACTTCTAGTCCAGAATCCCACCAATGTTCTAGATGTATTCGGTGCAGAAAGCAAGAAAACTTGAAGGCTGGATCTTTTACGAGAATTTTCAAAGCATCGAAGAGCAGTTTTGACTAGTATAGCAGACGTTCATTCCTGTCACATATGGCTAACATAATCATTACTATATATGCATCTAAATGATTTTAAATTCAGTACTGCAATTGCTGTCTCTTACCGAACTCAAACGCTTGTAGCATCTCATTTGTTATTATATGTCACTTACCTGAAAGTTGAAAAGCACGTAGATATACAAGTTAGTTTATAATACGTATTCACTTTCTTTTAGAAGAGGCGATGTAGAAATAAGAGAATATTCAAATATAATAGTATCTCTGTTGATACGGTAGTCATTTCGAAGTGTAATTACTGTAGTTTTTAGAGGAAAGAAAATTCGCACCGTTTTCTGTTTAAAAACAAATTTCAATGGAATTGGAAGGAGAGTACAGAGCTAAATAAAGGTTATATAAAGTTATGAATAGGTGTCAATAAGTAAATCGTCATAAGAGAGAACTTACAGACATATAATGTTCTACGTTATATATATACTACTCATATAAGTAAAATTGGATAAAAAGAATAGCACTCGATAATTTTTAATTTTATTTTCTATTTATCTAGTGCACAGCTAATTATTTAATTCTAAGATTAATAATCGCCTGAGTTAACCTATATGTGATAGAAAAAATTAATATTCAAAGTTTTACAGTTAAATTTGAGCGCTTCTGTTTATAATTTATTCGTCACAATAAGAAATAAAGATATTAAAAAAATCTGAATATTGATAACTTTTTATGTCCAGTATACTGGTTTCATTGCATTGGTACCTAAAAATAATTGCATGAGAGATATTTCCATACGATGAACTGTACAGATGTATCTTGATATTCTTATGTATATGATGGAACCTTATAAACGTAAATAATATTCTTAAGTATATTAAAACAAAGAAGCGTAAAACATATACTTGAACACTATAAACAGCACGTGAAATGATAAAGATATCGATGTATTTAAATATTCTCTTTTTCTCAAATATGTACAAAAGTATTCCAAGTGGAATATAAGTATTAATTTGTATCATATGATTTCGGAAACAGTACACAATGGTTTTTCTCAACTGATTAACTAGGAGCTAGAAAATATAACTTATGAAACCAAATCTGTTTGACATTTTAACGGATAATGCAACGAAATAAGACAAACTTGTGTAAAACAAAAGTATTTTATTTATGACAACACTTGGTTGGAAGAGAATACAAAAGGCCAATAGGTTAACAAAAAGCTGTGGGAAGAAACAACACATCAGCGTGGAGTGTTAGTTCCTGATCGAAAAAAAAGTAGAAACCTATGATCAGATAGGCAGCTTAGTGTGTTACGCAATCATTAGCCGATCAAATGACAACTTTACTCTTTCCCTGTCTTGTTTGATTTCTTTTCTCAAATTTAGTAGCCAGCCTTACTTGGTTTGTTTGTTTCTAATTCAGCGGCATCTTGTATATATTATATCGGTAAGTGTATTATATAACCACATTGTTAATACTCATTGTATTTTACTTCATATTTTCACTTTGTAAACACTTGGTGATTATTTAAACAGTTTCCGGGAACCTGATTTCGTTCTGTAAATATTACCGAAGTTACGTTACTATAACTGATATCAGTTATCATAGCAAATCTGTTTTCTCGTTTAATGTTTTGTTTACCATGCCTGATCATAATATTGACAATAACTATATGTTATTGACGATTTCAAGACTTCACTAATTTTTATGGTTTATGTTAAGAAATAGGCTATTATTGCAATTTATACGTCGCTGTAATAAAGTAAGGTGAATATTTCTAGAATTTGAACATATTTTGATTACTTTAATGCTTATGGTTAACCATTCTTGGATCTCGCACTGTATTTGTTTGTTTGTGTATATAAATTTAGGTATTTGTGTGAAATATGTTTTCTGTACTTTTTCTCAAATATTTAATATAATCATATAACGTTTCTCGTGGTAACATATTCGCATTAAAATAGTTTTATTGTTCGTATCTACCATACCAGTTTTATGATGTTTTTTCATGTTTACTTTCCTGATTTCTGTTTTATATATTCTTATGTGGTTATTATCTAAAAGGAATTTTCTGAACTATGGAGAAAAACACGTTGTACTTTGTAAAACTGTTCTGCTTGAATATTAATTTTTTTCGGTTCAAAACAATGTCTGAATTTAATTATGTCTGCTTTTGTGACTTTAAGCTTACAAGAAAACCAAAAAATATTGTCCAAAATTGAATGAAAAACTTAACACAGAAACATATTTTTCTTATGATAACTAATATCAGCTATGACAAAGTAACTTCGGTAATCTCTAGGGAACGGAATCAAGTTTTGTGGAACAATCTAAACAACCACACATTGTTGACGTAGTGAATATAGAAGTAAAATACACAGAATAAAAATAAGAAGAAAGTTTTGGTGGCTACTAAATATGAAAAAAAGGAACAAAACAAGTCACGAATAGAAGTGAACCTATCAATTGATCGGATAACGATTACATAGCAGACTAAGTTGTCTGGATTTGATATGTAGAATAAAATCCCTCGTGACTAGTAAATCACTTTTTTATCGGAATATTTATGTTTGAATACAATCTTTGCTTTTATCATTATACATTTTCGGTAATTAACCTTAGAATAATACTTTTATGGATATTTTACAACAGAAACATTTTACAATTGAAAATTTTGTCTAATTTGTTTTGACAGAATTATTCCCATTTTCATTTCTATCTTGTTTCGTTTGTTCTTTTTTTTAAGTACAGTCGTCATACTTATGTAACTTATTTTCGAAATATTTTTCCTTAATTAAAGATTAAAGGTGTGGTTTTCTTATAGTAGAGCCACATTCGGCTATCTGCTGTGTCTACAAGAGAATTAAATACTTATCGCTGTCCCACTGCAGAACTACTGAAGAAGGAGAATTATTCGGCTAATAACACTTAAAGATTTGTTTACACCAGGTTCATGATTCCTCCACAAAAACATAACTCTTCTTAAATGTGTGAGAAATTTGTAATTTCTGTGCAAGAAAAGTACACAACTTACTTTTATAAGGAAAATTAATTACAGTTTGTCTACCGGAAATTCAATACTAAAAACTTGCACTAGCTATAAAAGTAAAAGGAAAAAAACTCAAACGAATAATAACAATTAACATCATACACTTACTTGTTTTACATGCTTTCAAAAATAATTAACGTTATTTTTATCATTAATTATAAGTAAAACATTTTTATGTATCATCCACACCACACAGGATGTTTTTTTAAATAAATGAAAGAAAATGTTAACATTTTTCTTTCTCCAGAATTTCTGCTATTGGTAGACATCTAGACTTAGGAAAGGAAAGAAAGAAATATACGTTATTCATCTTTGGCTTTTGTTTTATCTTAACTGTGTTACAACCGTGTGACAAAACGTATCAATTCAAATTATGTTTCTCATGCCTGCGAAGATCACGAACACATATCGTTTATCGAGCTTGGAGGAGAAGAGAAATGATAAAAATGAATGTCGAAACATTGAACTGAAAATGAAACCACTTGCTTTACAAAGTAAATCGAAAAACTATAAAAGCATTTTTTTCATTTTTTATCAATCATTTATAATAAATTATATCTCATTATTTTTGTTTTAATTTTAGTTACAGTTTATCAAACGATAGATAATTGTATGGCACAATCTGAAAATGTTAGCGGTTTAATTCTCTTTAACACCGAAATGATGTTTTTATTTGAAAGAATGAGAATAAAACTAGTTTTATAATTCAATTTTTATATTGTTTTTCTTTCTACAAGTAAAATATCAACTATTTCAATAAACCAGTTAAATATATATTTGATATCAGTGGTTTTGTTTTTGCAATAATGTTTAGAAGCCTTTTTATTGTATATAATGGATGACAATAACTATGGAATAGAGATATTGTTGTTAGTTGCCATCACTTTACTCTAATACAGCATGAATACCTGTTGAAATTATGTCGATTTCTTGTGTGACTGTGGTACATTTTCTTGTGCGGTACGATTTTAGATATTATGCATATAAATCCTATTATATTAGCTAAGCGAGAAAATGAATATTGTCTTCATATTGTTTTCCAATACTTTTTAAGGTCACTTCATATAGCATGTATATTTATCAATATATTATGTTTTATTTCGAGTGCTGTTGGTAACTTCTTGTGTATATCATCACTAAAACCTTTATTATAAATTGTAATTTATTATATTTGTGAAATACGTGCGTGTTTTTAATCAGTAATATTTTACTAAATAGGTATACTTATATTCCTTTCAGAAGTACTCAGTACATATATTTACAGGATAATATACTGAAATACGTCATCCTTCAGAGAAAAGATAAAAGTATCCAATAACTTACTTATCGGACCAATTATTGACTTAAATTTCCTCTTATGCTTACATAACTTTTCTTCAATACTTTTAACTACTTCCAATCCTACAGGGATTCGTTTTTATACATCACTTTTCCATAAAGATTTAAGTTCTAGAATCTCAGCATCAGATACTTTGTTTTTATTCAAGCTGTAACTTGTAAATCTGCCAAACTATTAAACACTGAGTTTACTAAAGTTAGATTAAAAGAATGTGAAAAGAGTTACATAACCTGAGTTTTTATACTTCTATGTCACCAAATAATCCATCTTTTACTCAACTGAAGCGACCTAAGAGAAATGTATATATGTGGAGAGAGAAATTACCCCTGGAAGATATTTTCCCCTCAAGAAACTATGATGTTGTGGCTATTAATAAATTTACGTCCTACTTCAATACCGTATTTGAGTCAACTTCCAGTGTGTTTTCTCAAATCATAGTTATTTATCTTGTATCGATATGTGAAGGCTGTAAATATTTGATCTGCGAATCTGCTTTAACAATGGCTAAGTAGTATAAGCAAAAGCAACCCTTACGCGTTGAAGTGTTTTGCCGTACAAATTTTTTTTCCTGAATGTTTGTTGTACTTGTTTGTCACAATTTGAATGCAAATATCTATTTTTCTCTGGGCAATTTTGTAAACGAATAGAAGCCAACAAGAAATATCTTTAGGAGTCTTTTTTCTCTGTAGGTCATTTATGAACTTATAATTGTTAAAGGTGAATTTTCAACACATTTAATAATTGCCTCAGAAACTGTACTTTGGTTAGGTATAATTCCTGTGTGGTTGCCATATTTTTAAACACTTTAGTTTTTGAGTAAAAAGTGAAACAAAATATATGGGTCCTTGAACTCAAGTTCCTCTCGGTCGTTCGGCTGTTTCCGTGACGTTTTAAAACTATGGCATAATAGTTGCCAAACTCGCTTCGTTGCGCTCCGACCATTATGTTCCTTTCAGTGCTGGTGTTTTATGTGGATCTATCGGTGCTTTTTTCGGATTACATACTTTGTGAGAATATTTCTTGTCTTGATATTACTACTTTATGTTTGTTTTATGACAACATGGTTTACTGCGTCTTATGGTTGTAAAAATGGTTCGACATCGGGCAAAAGCTTCTTTTCGTTTCCGTGCAAGGAAAAGGAACCGGCAAGATGGCGACAGTGGGTACGGATGGTCAATAGGAAGAACTGGACTTCTTCACACCATGCAAAGCTTTGTCAAGATCACTTTGAACGCTAATGTTTTGTGTCGGATCCCACTGTTTTGGATTCCGTGGGTTTCAAGCCAGGCAGGTTGAGACTGAGGAGAAAACCATCGGCAGTAGACAGGATCGTCCCCATCATCTTTCCTCGTGTAGAGCTGAGGACTGATCTCAGCCTGCAGCGTACAGGTTCCACCCCTCTGAAGCCATCCCTTGCCACCACGAAAAGAACAAACTTAAAGGTATGTGTGCAGTATAAAGCGATAAACAATAACTAGTATAATATAATAACTTAAAAAGTAGAAGTTTTTGAAGAATATAACTAGACATACACATTTCACATTCATGAGCGTGTTTTGCATTTATGACACCTGAAAGTCAGTGAAACCTTGATTTTCTAGTCTAGACAGTTGACAAATCTATCCCAAATGGAGTACGAGGTCTGTTCAAAAAATACGCGGACTGACGTCATAAAACAAAATGTACTTTATTTAGAAGTTACAGGTCTGGGACCCCTTCAAAGTACTCTCCTCCCCAACGCACACACTTATCCCAACGGTGTTTCCACTTGTTGAAACAGTCCTGGTACGCTTCTTTTGTAATGTCCTCCAGCATTTGCCTTAATCTCGGGAATCGTCTCAAATCTTCTTCCTTTCAAGGGTCTTTTCAGTTTGTGGAACAAGAAAAAATCGCAAGGACCAAGGTCAGGTGAGTAGGGTGGGTGGGTGGGGAAGAACAGTGATCGAGTGTTTGGCCAAAAACTCACGAGTTCTGAGGGCTGAATTTCGCAGCAACGCGGTGCATCTTCAATTTTTCGGTCAAAATCTCGTAACAAGATCCAACTGATATCCCACACTCTTCAGCAAGCTCCCTGACAGTCAGACGTCGGTTTGCTCGCACTAGGGTGTTGATTTTGTCGACGTGTGGGTCGTCAGTTGACGTGGAAGGACGTCCAGGACGCTCATCATCTTCAATGGACTGTCGACCATCCTTAAAACGTTCATGCTACTTGAAACATGCCGTACGCTTCATAGCAACATCACCGTAAGCCATGTTAAGCATAGCAAAAGTTTCAGACGCAGATTTTCCAAGTTTAACACAAAATTTCACAGCAAATCGTTGCTCCTTCAGGTCATTCATTCTGAAATCCACCAAACGAAAAAATCGCACTTCACTTAAAACCGCGTAGTTAATACACAAATGAAGATATCTGCAATCGGGAAATGGCGTCGTAATCAGCTGATCTGTGCAAACCTAGCGACACCAAGCGGATTCCCCTGGAACCAACTGGAGCCGCGCAATTCAAACAGTCCGCGTATTTTTTGAACAGCCCTCGCATATTCCAAGTTTAAACGCTGGTAGAACTTTGTGTGGATGTTTTTGTATCATTTTTAAAAATGGTCAAGTTGAAGAATTCCATTTTTCAAATTTAACATTTCAAGATAAATTAACTATTCAGACTGCTGCATCTAGTTTGATTTTATAGACAAAATTATGACATATAATTGAAATTCATTTTGTTAAGAGTCATAAATACCCGGTATAATGAGTGTGAAAGGGTCGAGTATTAGTTACTATTGTCGGCAAAGTATAAACAAATAAAACCCAGTCTGTGATACCAATAATTTATAAACACCAGACAGGTTTCGAGATGCTTAAAATTGCACGTGAAATAATATAGAACATATTTGTTGTCATGACTTAGACTTACCATTCTTTCACTGGAGATATGACCGACTCGCAACCGGCCTGGGCGCTATCAGTATCACTCACAGTTTCGCTACTCTCCCTCGTCGAACTGTCCTCATCACTAAAACTTATCAGATCTGTGTCAAAAGTAACTGTTCTAGGTTCGTTCAGAGGAGGTTTGAATTGATATGGTGCTACTCGACACTGTTCAGGACACAAAGTCAAAACAGACTCCGCCTCTGTTTCTTCTTTTACGCTGGACATGTTTACTTACATTCAACGCACTGGAGTTGGTGGTTTGTTTCGCAACTATTACGTCACAATACTTTTCCTAGCGGCAAACGTAAAAACTAAAACGTTCGGATTACCGCTCGGAAAGGGCTCTTTCTGCACCAAGTTCTATGTTTCATTTATTAGCACATATTTTTTATCAAAAATGTGAACTTCAAAATTAATCAGTATGCGTAGTTCTTTTGACTGCAAAGATTTCTTTTTTCTGTAAATTTCACCTTTAAGAATTTGATATTACATAATTACTAACGAAGCATAAAGAAAAACGTATTGTAGCGTGGGCATGTCTCGTATATTTACAAGTGATTATAGCTAAATTATATTATCAATGGAATCAGATTACAAAGTGCTCTACACCGGTTATAAGACATTAGGGTGTTATCTCCCTTATTAGTTATATAACATAAAAAACCTGTCTACAAAGTGATGATATAGAGAAAAATATTATATTTTTTCGTCATCTTTCATTCTGTTTCTTGTATTAAAGTAAAGCTAAATTTTAAGAAAACTGTAAACACCAATTTTAGGTTAAACCCAGCCATTCCCTCAGAGAAACTAATTCGTTTCAAAAGTTGATCGAACAGTGCATTTGAAAATGATAATTATAGTTTATGAATTATATTACCAACTTAGCATTCAGTACATTATAACAACTTAATACCATCTTCTAGCGTGTGTGTTTTTTATTGCAAAGTTACATCGAGCGATCTGCTGAACCTGCTAAAGGAATCGAACCCGTGATTTTAGCATCGTAAATCCGGAGACATACTTCTGTACTAGCGGGGGACAATCTGGTAACAACCGTGGCGTTAAATGTTTAATCTTTAAGAAGTAGATGTTACAAAATATTAAATGAATTCGTGGAAACTTAGCTGAATAGTTCCTATTATACGTTAAGTTAGAAACCATTTTTAATTCTAAATTGAATATCATCTGTTGTGTACTTTAAAATTTCACAAGAAATGAATATAACAACACATACACAAATACAACTCAGTGTTTATATTTTAATAATTGTTTATCACCTATCAACCTGATGTATTTTGAGCTACTATACTTACTCCAACCAAGTTGAAAGAAAATAATAACACTGTTGTTACTATATAAGCATCATCTGACTAGTTTAAAATTACAAAATGCTGTTCTTATTAATTCTTTGAACACATTAAAACATTTTTCGAACGAATATATGACAAAAGCGTCATTTAAATGCCCAAAATAAACGAAATAGATATGAAACGTTTTAGTGAAGAGAAAAGAAAAATCATCACAATTATTCTGGTATTTGTTTTAATTTCTCGAAAATGTGTGTGCTGAAAAACTTGAATATATTTCGAGTTTCTTTCTTTGTATTCCTTTTTAATAATTACCTGAAGATGTTTAAATTTAGTTTATATATGTGTTTCTATATTCTGTAAATTTGATAATGTTTTTCAAGATATTATATTACAAAAAATTAAAATTGTTGTTGATACTTCGTTTCTATCATAATATAGGCAGCAATCTTAGAAGATAAAGAAAACTGATATAACTTAGTTTTGTAGAACAATCCCATCATTTTTGGAACTATATCTCTATTTATATTTGCTTTATTTAATGAATTCAACAACAACTTGGATCCAGTTACAAGTTATCGTGTTAACGTACTTCATTTCAGCAGATGATATAATTTCCTAAATAATTCTTCGACCATCCAGTTTAATTGTTGTTCCTCAGACTCCAGAAGTAGAACCTTGATACAGTCGGTGAACATGTCGTCCTTGAAGCAGTTCGATTTGAAAAAAAGATTGAATGTATTTAGCAATTATATACTGATTCTTCTCTCTTCTGCAGAACATAAACAAATAAAATTATTTATTTTAACAATAAAAGATAGGACACATTTTAAAAATCCTCATTAATATAATTACATAAAAACACTTTATTAATTTTATTTTGATCTTTCACGAAAGAGGTATAGAATCTTCAAAGAAATAACAGAAATATATCACTTCATGAATAGTGGAAAAGGAAAATTGTAAAAAGAGAAATAATAGAGCTGTAACAACAAAATTTAACCGCCACTTTACCATGGAGTTTGGGTGTTTGAAATTGGGGTGTAGGGGTTCGTGGACTTGTCATCTTCTCCATAAAACTGTAATTACTTACTTTATTGATAACTATTGATGTATTACTGTTGTATGTTTAAATATAATTTTATAACCATCAGAACAGAAGATCAGTACAGAATTTACTAAAAAATGTTGATCAGTCCTCACATTACTTTTACGGTCACAAGTCACAGAAACACACACAGATATTATATATTTTTTATCTGTTTTTATTTGTTACAACTTTAGTCCTAACCAATTTGGGGTTGGCCAATATTTTTTGTAACAATAAATACTTTACACCTCCGTGGCTAGCCCAGTGGACAACCATGTAGGTCGAACATGTTTGGCAACGGTAGTTTGAAATCACAACCCTTAGAG
This sequence comes from Tachypleus tridentatus, assembly GCF_004210375.1. NCBI lineage: Eukaryota > Metazoa > Arthropoda > Merostomata > Xiphosura > Limulidae > Tachypleus > Tachypleus tridentatus. Next base: position 88,825,577 of record NC_134833.1, read on the forward strand.
TGCAGGCCGAAAGGTTGTATTTACCAGCGGTTTTGATACCTGCCAGCTTATTAACTTTCCATAATACAAGCTCTTCGGAATCACCTGCAGGATTTGTGAATGAGTGGAACCTGATAAACATCCTAACATTCTTCACAGATTCGGTTTAGTCGAGCAAGCTTGGAACTATCGTACCTTCCCATACATCCATGATCATTAAAACCACGTTTTTCACTTAGCTGGGACAAACATGAGGTAGTTAGAAGTAATATTACTAATATGATGGCTAGAAATGATAAATTCATGATTACTGTCATCTGTAAACAAACGAAATAATCTTCTATAGAGGTTAAAAGTCTAGAAGCTAAGCGTGAGTTATTTTATTTTTATTTAAACTGTTAATTCTAATTCTACCAAAATGTCAAATGTTAAGTTTGTAAGTTTGTTATAACGAGACTATAGAATATCAGTAGATATCTCACCAAAGAGTCTAAATCAAACCAGTGTCAAATTAATTCTCAACAGTTATAATGTTGTAAAATAAGATGCTTGCGAAATTATCGTATCAACCAACGAAAGTTAGAAACTGGCACACCATACAGATTTCCTTTTGAAGTACACTGTAACTTTGGTGAGCGAAAAATGTAGAATGAGAGACAGTTAGATAGCCTAAGATTTTATATTTATCTGTCATCAAATTAACCTCCTGTCCCCCAATTCAAAAGATCCAAGAGAATCACTAAAAAATGTTAAAATATCCTCCTGGAAGACTTCTCATTATTGGACTGTAATACATTTACGTCTTAGCTTATCTTGCATATCTCGTACCGTTCTATGAAGAATAAAAGTACTCTTTCCTTGGAAACTGCTGTAAAAGTGGCCAAGTAACTAACAGTAAAGATAAACAACTCATATCTGTTAAACTGTTTTGCTAGAAAATTTTTATTTGACTGTTTCTTATAGTTGTTTGTCACGACTTGAATCTAAACCCCTATTTTCTATGTAATTTTTGGAAATGAATAGAAGCCAATGGGCGTCTCCATCATCTGAAAATGAAACTTAAGTCCATTGAATTAATTTTAAGTATTTGTAATAACCGTTATTATAAATTGGAACAAATGGATCAGTTTCAAGCTTTTTGAAATCGTTATACATAACATAATAAATTGGATAAATTATCATTGGCGATAAAGTATAATATGTATTAGTATAACGTGTGAATATTTTCTTTATGTTCGAAGATCATCGTAAATAAAAATATACAAAGTTTAAAATAGTTGTTACCCAGTTGTCTCTCCTTCAAGTGCCCAATTTCTATAAGTCTAAACTTATGTATTGTTGGACAGGTTGATAAGTTAGGTAATGAATTCTGAACACAGCTTGCTGAAGTAACAAAATGTCTTAACTAATCAGATTTATTCAATGATATATCTCCCGGTGGCTTATCAGATCGGTTTTGTTTGTTTCAGAATTTCATACAAGTTTTGACTAGAGTGAAAAACAGCTAGTCAATAGCATCAATCGTCAAATCTTGCACTACTGCTGTTTATCCGAATAAAATTTAACCATTATTCTCATAGCACACCCATAGCCCTAAAGTGTCTGTGTTTGTGTGGAAATAAGGCCCATATCATCAATATTCCGATGCACCATTTGAATACACTAACCACTAAGTCACACCCAGTCTCCGAAAGAACGCCTGTATAACATACTGATAAATATTCTAGAAACCGTAAGACCCACTATCTTCAGGATACAAAGTTAAATAATTTAATATTCGTTGAACAGTACGTTCATTCTCTTATTATAGGACTCTTGGTTCCATATCACAGAATGCCGTCGACAACTATTTTAAACAGTTTTTAATCCGGTCGTAATACCAGTTACTCAATGGGCTAATTTACGAACTATTTATTTTATAATACAAAATATCTAGTTTTACGCTTTAGAATTCACAGTCGTCTATTACAGTCTCATATATGTACTGTATGTAAACAATGTTCATTCTCATATACATGATGTCTAGTCATGTACTGTACAATGTGTCATCTCATATCACTGAATGTTCAATCATGTGCTGTACAATTTAGAGTTGCATTTCACACAATGTTCAGTCGCATACAATGTTTAATTTAATGAAATAGTAGTGTCAGTAATATACCATACATTGTACAGTCTCATATCTCAGTATGGTCACTCATATATTGTAAACTGTACAGTCTCGTACTGATGATAATATTTAACAGGAAAATGTTTTCTAAAAAAGGATCTTTTAGTAATAAATAACTTCTTTGGGCATATTTAGTCATTGAAACGACACATATGTTTTTATTTGAGCAATCGTTTTAAAGTGTTTATCTTTCGACCATTGACTTGCCAGTAACAATGTTTAACCCACTACATTCAGCACATCCACTAAGAAAGTGGAAACGTCAACTGTCTTATTTCTGGAGTGCAGCCAGAATGACTACATTAAACTATATGGTGTCTAAGCGAAAGAAAAGAAAAAGTTCAAATCCTTGGATACATGTTCAATATTCCTTTGGTCAATATTGGAACTAAATATATGGGCACGTGGTCGTCATCTGCCAGGATAAGCTCTATCCAGTTCATATTACACGACTAAACATGATCACAGTAGCGTGCGGAAAAGTAAAGGTTATGTGTAACTCTATAGACACTGTTGAAATATAATCGACCTGATCAACGATGTGCTTCGTAAAAGAAAGGATTTTAACACTACTGGATGAAAATTATTTGCTGATCAATTATAAAATATGGAAAAACCAACTGATGGCAGCAAATGAAACACGAAAATCACTTCACTGTTGCAGTATTAAAAACCCAAGGTTCAAGTAGCACGTAAAATATCAAGATCTAAACATGTTGTTTGTAAATTAGATAATTTTATATCAAGTATAAATATGATGCTCTGCTTTGGATGCCATCATTTATTATGTTATTTCTATAAACTTACAGAAGATCAGAATTTTCCAAATATATAAATTTAGAAGTTAATTAAATTTGAATATGTATCAAGTTTATGATATTTGCTAAGAAAATTGATACAAACATTTTTAACAGAAATGTATTTTAAATTACAAAAAAAACTATAGAATTATAATAAAGGATATTATAATGATGGTTTATAAACAATAATTTCAAAATATTTCAAACAATACTAAGTCTTATATCACGACGAGCAAATTATTTTTCAGTTGATATATTTTTTAAAGCGTTGAATTGAATTAAGTTCGAGAAATGGCAAGAAACAAATAAATTAAAGAACTTGTGCATTAGGATAGCTATAACAGTAATTAATATAACGGAGACGTTTGACTGGTACATTGAGACATCGGCAAGTCATAGAGGAACTTAAAATCCAGCAACAGAACGTGGCATTCTTTTGTTCACATTTGGCTGTTATCACTGCTATAATTGCAGTTACCGACCATTTTGGATACCAATTTTAATTTCATTCCTTTAAGTTACTGCTCAACCGCAAAAATAAACTACAGCAAGTCATAAACTGATAATCCACAGTAACCCACAGCAACTTTAGGAACTCAACTCGGAACACACCTTTTCTTTACAGAACGAACTAAAAATTTGAAGATAGTTTTCTTCTGCGGTAACAACATGGAATGTAGATTAACTGTTCCTTGTCATCGCATCTTCTAATCGGTAAAGTTTCATCGAACATCATCATCTCTGGTTATTTTATAAACTAATATCATGTCATGCTCTTTAATTAAGATAATTTCAAAAATTTAGAATTTTTTCCAAATCAATAATTTAGGCGAGAATGTTTGGTGCGACCGTAATTCGAACCGGCGACCCTCAGATTACGAGTCGTACGCCTTAACCCACCTGGCCATGCCCGGCCTTTTTCTGATTGAGTCAATGATTATCATATTTCCTCTAAACATTTTAATTTATTACAAGTTACTCCATAGTTTCCTGGGAAATAAAAAAGGTATGTTGTTGTTGTACGTATACTTTTGTAAAATTTTCTCTGGTTTGGAAAATTTATTTTCTTAAAGTCAAATGAAATGGTTGTTCTTTGCGAATTTTTTATACTGGTATATAAAATATATCTGTAAAACTATAATGTTAATCGACGTGGCTGGACTTTATTCTATTTGAGAAAAAGAGCAAAACACAATGTATTATCCGTCTAAAAGACGTTTGAAATTGATAGTTTCACGCACTTATATTTCCAGCCGTACTTCTCGTTCAACCTCAAAAGATCTACAACAGCTTTGGGAGGGAATGGTATTCATACAATTCCGTTACAACAACAAGCTGGTGTAGTTTTCATATACAATGGTTGTGGTTTCAACTATTATATTAAATCGGGTGATTAGAAACCATCTTTATTCTGCACTAAACTGATTATAAGACGTATCTATGGAGTGTTCTATCCAACGTTCACACCAGCGATCAGTGTTTTGTGGACAAATTTATTTATTTTTATAAAAGTTATATTTAGAATAAGTTCTTCAAGTCCATTTGCTATATTTTTCTTCATTTATTTTCTGATGTTTGGTTTTTTTTATTTCGCGCAAAGCTACACGAGGGTTATTTACGCTAGCCGTCCCTAATTTAGCAGTGTAAGACTAGAGGTAAAGCAGTTAGTCACCAACAACTACCGTTAACTCTTGGGCTACTATTTTACCAACGAACGATGATATTGATCGCCAGAATAACGGCACCATGATTGAAAGGGCGAGCAAGTTTGGTGTGATGATATTTTAAGATGAAAAGAGAGGTTTACTTAACCTATTATGACAAATGTATGTTAATGACAATAATGCTTGTATGCAAGTTTTTACTAAAAGATAAGCTGTTTTGTTTTATTAACTCTTTATGAAAAGTGAGTTCCCCCCAAAACGCGTGTAAGTCGGATTTGAAGGATGTGATTTAATTTTATTGTGGGGCCTGGCATGGCCTAGCGCGTTAAGGCGTGCGCTTCGTAATGTGAGGGTCGCGGGTTCGCGCCCCAGTCGCGCCAAACATGCTCGCCCTCCCAGCTGTGGGAGCGTTATAACGTGACGGTCAATCCCACTTTTCGTTGGTAAAATAGTAGCCCAAGAGTTGGCGGTGGATGGTGATGACTAGCTGCCTTCCCTCTAGTCTTACACTGCTAAATTAGGGACGACTAGCACAGATAGCCCTCGAGTAGCTTTGTGCGAAATTCCAAAAACAAACAAACAATTTTATTGTTCTTATTTAATAACATTGATATCATAGAATTGTAGTCCCCCGTTTGACTGCGGTAGGTCTTCGGATTTACAATGCTAAAATCAAGGGTTCGATTCCCCTCGATGGACTCTGCAGATAGCCCGATGCGACTTTGCTATAATAAAAACACACATGCAATTCTTTTATGGAGCTAGTATTTCCGTCAAGTAAAGTGTATCTGTTTATCAACATAAAAGTAATTAGCCCCCCTGTGGCTCAGCGGTATGTCTGCGGACTTACAACGCTAAAAATCGGGTTTCGATATCCGTGGTGGGCATAGCACAGATAGCCACTTGTGTAGCTTTGTGCTTAATTCAAAACAACAACAACATGATAGAATTGTACAAATTGTCGAAACATCTTTAATTGTTTTGCCATATATGTATATGGATTATTATGTGTTTCTAATATAGACTTCTAAAATTATACATTTCGAAAAGTAATATGAGCTAACATATTATGTTAAATCTCATCAGTTCCCAAGTTAGAACTGTTAAAAAGAAGAAACGGACAACTAAATATCATCTAATTAACTGAATGCAGCCAGTCGTAACTTAATGATATTATTAGTTGTTACACAAATAAGTCTTTTGCTTACGAAGGTGTAAAGAGAGTTCAACGAAATTTCGCTATTTGAGTCCATTACTTATTTACCACATCCAAGCATGCTGTCGCTATGCCCCAATTATAACGATCGATAAATATTAATAAAGAAAATGTTTATCTTAATTACACCATCATTTAGGTGTTATATATCATAAAACATTCTTAATAATACTTAGTAACACGTATTACCTAGAACAACAGACAAGTTTCGCTATGCAATATAAAAGGGTAGTCCAAGAGTTTAGTAGGATGATTTTAGTGAAGGATTTATTATTGTATATCTATTTCAGTTAAATTTTTAATGTACATAACTAATGCTGTTAAATCTGTGTTACGAAATTCCCATCTATGTTACAGTAAATTCTCGAGTGTAAAAATACTATAACTGTGATTACAGATTATTTCTCTGGCAAATGAAATATTTGACCAGAAAAGTTATTAATTTCGAATATTACATATTACAGATAATATTATATTATCATAATATAAGTTCATCGATATAATTCTCGACAAAGAATGCTGAGCGCGCTAGCTCACCTTTAAGTGAATTGTAACTGTATGAACTTAAAATTATTTCACTCATCGTAAACCTTCAATAAGACATCAAGGAAGTTCCAGAACAGAAAAACACTTGATATTGTTTGTAAGTTTGTTATAACCATTATTGTAAATAGTAATATGGCTTGCATTATAAAATATATTTATTACAAAAAAGAATCTTGTTGGTAAATGTTCAAGAATGCATACATACGGACATTTGTTTAACATTTAAATTTAAAGTATCATTTAACTCCATTTTAGGCGATGTAAACTGTACTTCATAACATCATAAATTGGAGATTTTCCGGCATAAATTATATTACGTAACACCAGCGACTTGCAACTGTACTTTACTTCGTTTATTTAAGTGATTAATCACAACTTAAATAATTATTTATCCGTGAATTGATACCTAAAATATCGTTTCTCTTAAACCTTTCAAGGTAGATACTGGTTTCATGGGAATCATATGACTAATATAACATTTTTCTGTAAATCACTACATAAAATTTTATTTTCTTTTAAACTATAGTGTAAAATATTTCTCTTTATGTTAACTATCATAAAATATTATTTATTCTTCTTATAAACTTAAAATGTCACATTTTGCTTTTTTTCTAAACCACAGTTTATTTTATTTTAAACTAGAAATTATTTTCTTCATATAATTATGAAGCCTCGAATATTATTTTGCTTTTTCTTTCCTCTGAACGTGTCAACGTTTTCATAGTGTGGCTTTACAGGTTGTCGAATACTTCTTCTACTCTTTTTTATAGGAATTTTAAAATATTTCTGTGTCAGCTAGCCACAATGAGTTTTGGTCTTTTGCAGATATGAAAGACATCACACGTACATTTAGTCATCCTTGCATTATCAAATGATACTTCAGATTAATTTTATTCTTAATATATAATTGTTACACATTTTTAATTATTTTGTAACATGAAAACAGATATATTTTTATTGAAATGTATTCAGAAAGTGTTTTTAAACGTTCAATAAAGTATATTTCTGTAAATTTGAACGACTCACGTCTCTTTTTTTTTCTCTTTCTACAACATATGTTGACAGTTTCTACATGTGCCTTTATTTGTACGAATATCTGTACTTCTGTATGAGACCATGCATATTGGATAAGTCATAACACCGGCTATTGTTACCATATGTTAATAACGTAGAGTTGTAGCACCTGGATAGACTGACACCACTTTGAGAGAGGTAGGTCTGTATAAGGCTTTAAGATCGGTGCTAGCCAGAGAAACGCAGTGCTATATCTATTTGCAAGTTTATAAAGCTGAAAGACCAAAGATACCTTAACAGTCTTACCACACAGAAAAAACAAAATCAAGAATTTCATAACCAGGTAATGATTGAAAGGTGGTAAGGAGACATTTTTATTACATCTACGGGTTTCTTTGAAATAGGCTAAAGATGTTTGAACTAATATTCATTCTAATAGTTGACTTTCATTTCAGTTAATTTAACGTTTCAATAATTCAGTTTATCTTATGTTGCAAAATTCTGTATCACCTGATTTAATACATTCACTGAGCCATCGATAAATTGATCTTTAGTTAATTATTTAGTTAATAAATTAAACATTAGTGATGTTAGATTCAGTAAAACGATCATTTTATAACTTATCAAGTATTTTTTGTATAAATTATTTTCTAAAGATTATTCTCTTTTGAAGCTTAGTAAACACATTGGATATAAGACATATGTCTGTAATTGTTAATATCTTGTTACTTGTGTCTTAAGTTAAGAAAAAACTGCATCAGCTCAAAAGATCCCAGGGTAACAGCTACAATGTGGTACAATGCACCATGGGTTTCAGAGGTGAATATGAAAGTAAGGCCCACATAACGGTGGGGATACATCGTCAATAAGTTTTAACCTCCTGTTGCCAGCCTGCCATAAGAAACAATGAATGGGGGCGTTATAATTTGACGCTCAATCGCACTATTAATTGCCACCCTTATAATGGAAAAGTGGCTGAATATGAGAAATAAATCTGATACGAGAAAAAATCTTCCGAGGCATAATACGAATTAATTGGCGTTATCGTCGTGTGCAAGCACTTTAACGCAGGATGATGCAAGAAGCACCGAAACAAGAATGAAAAGAAAGTGTGATGAAATTTTATTGAATATGGTTTTACATGGACTGGTAACGAAGATGGACCTATTAGGTTGTATGTTAAATGTGGAACAGTGTTGTGTAACAGTAATTTGCATTCAGCAAAGTTAAAACGGCATCTATAAACCAATTAAAAAATCCAACTTACGAATATTTCAAAAGATTGTGTTTGCAAATAAATGCAAGGAAAGCTACATTTCGTTGATTTATCCATCAGAACAATAAAGGTGCTCTTATTGCTTCATATCGTATTAGTTGCCATATCGCAAAAGCATATGAAGCTCACACAATTGCAGAAGATTTGATAAAACCACGAACAAATGATTTAGTAGAGTGCACGATTGGTGAAAAAATTCTTAAAAGCCTTAACTCTATGCTCCTTTGTGACAACACGGTTTATCAAAAAATCAAGAATATGTCAACAAATTGCTTAACGGAGTTAACAAGGCGAGTAAAAGCGAGTCCAACTTTTTTTGCTACAGATGGACAAATCAATAGATGTGGCAGGTTATACGATGTTGCTTGTGTTTGTTCTCTATATTCACGAAGCTAATTTTGAAAAGTACATGTTATTTGCAAACATTTGCCTACTCAAACAAGAGGCGAAAATATTTAAACGGATCGATTAATTCATGTAAGAACATGACATCCAACGGCAGTTTTACTCAAGCATTTGCACTGATGTGGCTGCAGCTATGACTGAAAACTTTTCAGGAGCAGTAGCACGCATGAAAAAAGAAAAATCGGGACATCGAGAGTATCTACTGCTGTCTTTATCGTCATAAACTTGCAATGAAACAAATGCCAGATGACTTAAAAGAGATATTGGGTGATGTCATAAAAATAGATAATTTTGTAAAATGAAGACAACTTAATGCGAAGATCTCCACTTTACTCTGTGAGGATATGGAAAGTTTACGTAAAAATTTTCTGTTTCATACTGAAGTCTGATGGCTTTCTTGGGGAAAAGTACTTGCTCTATTTTACGAACTGCATAAGAAGATAAATTTATTTTGATCTGAATGTCATTTTGAGTTCGTAGACAAATTAAGGGAAAAATGCTGGATACAGAAAGTGGCTTACCTTTAGACGTATTTACCTATCTAAATGAAGTGAATGCTACAATGCAGTTAGTAATCTTCTTTGTTTACAGATGATCAATGTCTTAGTTATCTTGGATTATGTTCAACGTACAAACTACGTTTCATTCCTTGTATTTGGCAAAGGGGCATTAATACTATTTAAAGGTGAGCTCAGTAATAACGTATTAATATATCTATCATTTAGTTCATTGTGTTTATAATTTAGGTAAAATATTGCTTATTGCATTGTTAATTCACGAAACAATATAAACATCTTTACCCATTAAATACTTGAATGTTACCAAAGGTTTTGGTTTTCCAATGTGATTTGAGTATTTTTTTCATAGAATATATGAAAATGGCCACGGAATTGTGGTAATTGTAATCCATGCGTATAGCATTTTAATTCTATATTTTACAGATATCTATAGTTTATCTTTTTACCATTTACAATAATAACACTTTGTGTTAAATTGCAAATAATTCTTTCCGATTATCTTTAACTGGATCTACTTTGTCAACAGACCTGATATGCGGGCATTGAGAATCGTGTATAATTTTTTTGTAATGCTTCCTTCACCTCCTGTGTTATTTAAAAGCTAGTAAGTATGTATTCTGAAATTATATGTTGCTTTCTGCAGAATATTAGAATAGTTTATTTTATTTCATGTAAAAATATGAAGAAAAAATGTACTATGAAGGCAGTTTCTTTTCTTGAAAAAAAGATCAGTTCCATCTTAGAAAGATCACTGATCTGATGTATCTTCTTACGATTCCTTGTTCTTCTACTGGACTTTTGTATTATTTTCTAACTGAATATTAGCGTTCATAAAACATCCCTGTTTTGTTCAAATTAATCTCATATCTTTTATTCGGCCAATATAAAGTCAGCCACTTTAACCTTGTAAAATTATATTGTTTTAAGCTTCCATTTAAGAAGTTGTAAAATACTTATGTATCTGCCATATTTATATTTTTGTAAAAAAATTCAGTGTCTATGAAAGTAAGTTGAGATATTAATTCCTCCATGTAAAACAGATTGTGTAATATATATTTATATATGCTCCATCAAAGGTTTTCAGCTCCTTTGATTTAATACATGACACTATACTGAAATAATTCATATATTACAGAAAAAATTACATTCAGCTGCTTATTCAAGTTTCTTTTTTTAAGGTTTAATTTAATGTCTATATCTAATAAATTGTAAATTGCAACCCTAAACTTCAACTACAAAGCCATAATTATGAAATTATTCGTTCATATCCATTTCAACACAAGCCAATTCCAACCTTAATGGGAGAAGTGTAAATTTGTTTGTTTGTTTTGAATCACACGTAAAGCTACACAAGGGCTATCTTTGCTAGCCCTCTCTAATTTATTGGTGTAAGACAAGAAGAAAGACAGCTAGGTGTTACAACCCATCGCCAACTCTTAAGCTACTCTCTTGCCAACGAAATGCTGGACTGACCGTCATTTCATACTACACCAATGATTAAAAGGCGAGCATGTTTGGTGTGAAGAGGATTTGAACCCGCCACCCACAGACTACGAGACGAGCTCCCTAACCACCTGGCCACGCTGGGCCCGAGAAGCGTAACCTGAATAACAAATAAATACAAAAACAAGATTAAAACCAATCAAGTGATGTACAATTTACCTTACTTTGTGTGAAACATAGAATATTATATTTGCTCTCCATGTAGACATTTATTGATTAACATATTTAAATAAGTTCATATATTTTTTCTTCAGCACTATTCCCTCCTTCTATTCATATCAGGATACTGATCCATGCTGAAAAAGGACATACAGTACTGTTCATTTTGATTTGTCTAGTTTCTAAATTAGCTCCTAACAATGAAATTGCTACAGAAAATAAGTGTCAAAAGCTTAGAAGCATAACCTTTTTGAAACTTTTCTACAAATATCAAAAATACTATATGTTTTATTTTGCATCTTCCAACTATGTACCGCTAGTACAGCGGTTTGTCTACGTATTTATAATTCTAAAATGAACGGTTCGATTCATCTCGGTGGGCTCAGCAGGGAGCCTGATGTGGCTTTGCCCAACCAAAACATACATACTTCCAACGATTATTTTCCTTAAGCAAATTAAGATACTCAAAAATAATATAGCAGTAGAGAAAATAAAATATAAAGTTTTATTGGAAAGAGTGTCTGACAGTTCATTAAAACGTTACTAATTTCATTTCTTTAGTTCGTTTATTATTACAATAGTAACTAAAATAATAGAAACAAAAACTTCAAGGTGAGATAATGAAAAAAAAATCACAATTTACATAAATCAATAGCTTGTACTTATATAATATTACACTGTAACGTAAGCTGAATGTGTGCTACTCGGATTTAAGTTTGTGTATTTTGAATCACACACTTTCAAACGTCATTAAAGCAAACGTTAACAAATGTAAAAAAGATGTATACTGTTAGGAGGCTTAAGCTGTTTAAAATATTTTTACCGCTTATAAAGTAACCATTTATACAAAGAAAAGCGACCTAATAAATAAAGTTTGATATTTCTTTGACACTTGGACAGATGAAATCTTTCATCATCATCGGTTAGCAGAGTGTGTAAGCTTTACACCTAACACTATACCAGTACAGGTATTTTGACGATACAATTGCTGGATTCACGTCTACAGAATAAATACTTAGTTTTTCAAACACGTTAACTCTATACACCTCATCATTAAGTTCACTTACGAACGGATTTACAACGCTATAATCAGGATTTCTATTCCCCTCGTTAGACTTAGCAAGTATCAAACACAACATTCCAGTAAATATCAAATTCATTCAAAAACCAGGATAAAACTTCAGTCCATACTATGTAAATAATACATTAACAAACACAACACTAACATTATTTGTAACATATAATATAACAACTGCCACGATTTCTTTCTTGTAGAAAAAAGCGGAAAAATAGAAACCAGATTCAACAAACGAAAAAACGCTTTAACATGTTTTTGAACACTGAAAACCAAATAACCACAATATAGCCAAAGAAAACCTGAGATACTAAGTAGGGACGCAAACATAAACAAACGCGATATAAAAGATCCCCTACTTATACAACAACACAAACCAAAATTAAACCAATATAAAGAAAGAAACATCTTTATATCCAAAATAATTAATAACCTAACATATGTATCATCGCCCTCTACATTCTCGTACCCGTGTTACACTCTCGTCCCTCAGATGTGCTCGGCAACGATAAGTTGTAAACTATTTTGGTTAACCTGAAAATAACCTAAGAAGGTTGAAACGTTGTTGCTTTATTTTAATAAACTTTTTAATATCCATACCAGCAGTCACGAGATACATTTTCACTTCAAGTGGGTTTCTCGTCGTCACGTAGACGTCTGTGTAATGAAACTGGTGAAATTACCTATAGTCTTCATCCACAAATGGATCGTCGATAATTGTAGGTACAAAGGGTATCCTTTAAACATGAAAAACTTAGAAAGAACCGTTTTCCCATCAGTATTGTGCAAAATGACTAATTTCAAAATGTACGATTTTTAGATGAGTCATTGACTGTAACTACGCGGTCAAGAATTTAAAATATTTTAAATATATCTTATATAACTTCTGAAGCTAGCTTAAAACACTGTTACTTCGATAACACTACCACGAATAACGCATTAAACTAATTTCAAATTTATTTGGTATTCACTTAATACGTTGAATTTATGTTATGAACTGATTTCAGTACTTTGTGGAAAACGTATATATTTTATATTACTATTTTTGCGAAAACGTACTCTATTGTTTAAACTGCTAGACTTCTGGTGGAACAGAAGGTGTAATCCCGAGTCAGGGGGCAGATTAAAAAATTGTTATCACCATTTTGATCAGTGATATCAGTATTTTCTTGATATTTAGCTTATTATAAATAAATAATTTAGCTTATTATTATATTAGTTTATTTAATATAAAACTTAATGATACAAACGGCAAAATGTAAAAACTTTATTCTATTTTAATCTATATGTTAAAAGGTAACATCATATATCTTTATTTTTTAGAGTTAACAGGACATATTAAAGCTTGCTTCTAAGAAGCATGGACACCAGAAGGAAAAGTCTTACAAAATACAATTCCAAAACCTTTAGCACAGAGGATGATGTTAACATCTTTGAAATTGACCTGCCAAAAAGCTTCTCCAATCATCCAAGATGAAAGTTTTAATGTGACAACCGAGAAAATAGAAATGTCTTCTGGTTTAAGACTTTTATTTATGTATAAAGGTTTATTTTTTACTGTGCTAGCTTCTATTATTTTTTCCACAGCGTATGCTATTGTTAGGTATTTAAAAACTGTAGATACAGCCAATGTACTCTGGGTTAACTCAGTTTTTTATGACAGTATTCAGTATTCCACCTCTTGTATTTAAGAATATTTGTCCTCTCGGTCCACCACTTACCAGAAAAATTATATTAATTCGAAGTGTTGTTTATCCATTGGTAGTGTATTTGAGATACAGTGCACTTCATTATATACCCATTGCTGAAGCGAGTGTCATCATTTTCAGTTATCCAATTATGGTATCTGTGATAGCCAGAGCAGTTTTGAAAGAACCAGTTGACTTACTACAAATTATATCAGCATTGTTAACTGTAGTAGGTGTTGCTCTGGTATCAAAACTTCCCTTAGAAATCCAACAAACCAAAGCATTAAATAGTAAAACTTTATCAGATCGTACATACGGTGTTTTTATGGCTTTTGTTTCAACAATATTCGGAGCTATTAACATAATTTGTACACGCTGGTTGAAAGATACTCCTTTTTCTGTGACTTTATTTAACAGTGGATGGGTTGGTATTATTGTTAGTTTAATCATTATAGCCTCAGAGAGACAGCTTCTAGTCATACCGTGTGGAGAACCATCTTTGTTAATTGTCTTCTGTTCCATTATCGAGATAGTTGGAATAGCTTTACTTTATGAAGGATTAAAAACAGAACAAGCTGGAGTAGCTTCTGTTGTTCGAGCAGCTTCTCACATTACCTTTCTATTCTGCTGGCAGTTATTGTTTTTCAAAGAAATTCCAGATATTTGGAGCATCTCGGGTGTAACAATAATTATTTTTTGTATTATACTTAGCGGTATAAGCAAATACATCAATAACCAAAATAGAAAAATACATAAATAATATTTTATCATTTTATTATCTTTGCCGAAGCAAAATTGATTTTCTAACATATTGATGGTATTCTGCGATGCTTCCTTCAGATTAATATTTGAAATTATTTTAGGTGATACAGTATAGAAATGTTGATATTAAAAAAGACATCCTCAAGTACTGTCTCCAAAACCTAAACCAGTTTTAGAAAATTATAATGCTTGATGGTCTATCTTTGTACTAAGTAATTTATCCTGGATTTATATGTTACATTTAATCAACTTCCTTAAAAAGTGAGTATTTCAAAGTACATTTACTAATTTAGTCTGTATTACGACTTGTTTCTCTCTCAGAAATGTATATATAACTTAACACATTTGAACATATTACGTGTATGTCCATAATAATTAGCAGCATTATAGTATATTAGTATTAAATCATTATATTAAATACGATACTTAATTATGTTACCGTTTCTTGTTTATTTCAGATGGACCTCCAATTTATTTTGTTATGTATGTTAACATATAACAATTTCAAATAGCCGAAATTTGAATTTGAATTTTAGAGTTAATTGAATGTTTATATTTATAAATTTTACGAAATTTTCTAACAAGTATGATACATACAAGATTGATTCTTTCTTAACACAAATATATTTCAATGTACAAACAACAATACAAATTATAATAACATTATTAATAATAGCTTTATATATAAGGGTCTTACAAATTTACAAACAGTACCGATTATTCTTCGTGGGCAAAACTGAATATTTTATAGACGGTTGACGATTAATGAATTAATTCTATGTTTATACACAGGTACGCTTTTCTTGATGGCAAAGCTAGCAATATCTGTTCTTGGTTGGCCTCACTTGGTTTATAAGCTCACTTTTCACTGAGAAAGATTTCTAATGCCCTCGTAAAACTACTAACGTCCGAAATTAATTCTACGAAATTGAATGGATTTTAATGTTCGAAATATCTCGACACTTCTGGTCAAATGTCTCTAGTTTTCGGATTAATAAGTGATTATTGAAACTATAGCTTCCATGGTTCATAATAGTGATTCAACAATATTATAAATGTCTCACTTTAAGATGATTATTTAAAACAATCATTTAGTAAAACTACTGACAATCACTATTATTTTATATAGATCGTACATTGTTGATTCTTTCTCTCGAAAATCTTCTATAAATTTATAGAGCAAGTGGAACTTTCACAAAACGCCTTTAACAATATACGTTACATACATTTATAAATATATGTTGCATCAAACAAAAAATATTAAAAAATATTTAACTATAAATCTGTTACGATTAGTAAAAATTACAACAAAAACAGAAAAACAAGTTTCAAAAGCTATGCTGACGTGAAAAAATTGGTTAGTAGGATTTTTTATTTTTGTTATCAATGTTTGTCATCGGAATGAAATAAGTAGAGACAGAAAAACTATGATTAAATTTAACACATGCCCACTTACTATATCTATGCTACTGAAGTCGAGTAGACTGTAATCATATTAGAATTTAGAAGGGATATTTTTATTTGCATACTTGTATATATTATCACTTCACAATATTATGTGTATCATGGCTGATGAAACAATCCGTCATGTTATTTCTTATTTCAAAGTTTAACGCATA
Organism: Tachypleus tridentatus; assembly: GCF_004210375.1. Lineage (NCBI taxonomy): Eukaryota > Metazoa > Arthropoda > Merostomata > Xiphosura > Limulidae > Tachypleus > Tachypleus tridentatus. The sequence goes on from NC_134833.1 coordinate 88,841,971, forward strand.
TTCAAGAACTATATTTAAAATGAGGCGAGTATTTAATATTGAGAACCTTTAGTTTATTCACTGATGATATTAGTAAAATATTTTTGCGCGTTTTTTGTCAATATATAAATTTAGCTATTTGTATATCATGTGTCTTTCTTAGTTTTTTGAAATCATAAAAACAACTGTGTACTACTTTTTCTGATAAGATATTTCTATTATAGAGAATTTTTGCTGTATATGTATATACAGTCGAGCGTTCACATTTGGTACTTTTGGACTTTGCAGATTCAATATGTCAATGATCAGATGTAAATGTGATGATAATTTTGAGTGTAAATATCGTTTCACAGATACTCTTTGTAACTTATAAATAAAAATGAATTGCTCTTCATTGAAACATTTTTTTTTATTTTGGTCTGATAATTTAGTTTATACTTTAGCCTGTGGGCAGATGTGTTGAATATATTCACTTTCCTTTTAAATTCTGTTTGCTTTGCTCCCATAATTTTTAATTAAATTAATTAAATTTTCTTGTGTTGCCTGTAACTCAGTCGGCCAATAATTATGTTTTCTTCATATGCCATATGTTATATTTCAGTTTTCTGTTTTGTAGATTCTTATAGAGTGTATAGCGTATTTTCAAATTTATTCTGAAGAATAATCAATATATACTACTATTTTGGATGTGTTATTAGTCGAATACACTAGCATGATAAAAATTCAGTCATTACTTTGTTGTTATAAGACTACATATACGTATGGACTGTGGATATTAGCTTTTGGCATATTGAATGTATGATGCACGTAAGTAAGTTTCATTAAATCTAATAGATAAAGCTTCACGTCGATGAATAGACATGCCACAGTTTCTGAAGATAAAATATATAGAAGTATAACAAAAACAAACAAACAAAGTATTGAAAATAATTATCTTTTTTAATTACATATGGATTTTGTTATAAAGAATAATGAAACAATAATTAAATTCACAATCACAAAGTTGTAAACTTTACTTTTTGATTTTATCAGTTTTTTACAGTTATTTATAGGTCAAAGTTAGGATTACACTTTATAAATTTGTTATTGTGACGTTACTTGTTCTAAAAGTGAGAGTTATCATCGATATGCCAATGCTAAAAGTTTAGAGATGTAGCGTTTATTCGATAGTCACATGAGACTAAAAAGACGTCTAAAACAAAGTCATACTTTAATAAATAGAGTGGGTAATTGGTTATTGGTAGAGTTCGTATAAAAAGTATCCAAAACTAAATAAATGCTGCAACACAAAGTATACAAACAAATAATATGATACTATTTGGATAGATTTGAAAACAATTTTCAGATCATCCTCTTCTTGATTGCTTTACTTAGATATACAGATCAGGAATAATTTAAAATCTATTTAATTAGTATCACTTTAGTTGTCTATGTACTTTTTATTGGAACGTTTATTTTGTTTTGGATACTTCTTGTAGCAGTTTTACAAATAACCAACGAAACCTACGTCACGTTAAAACTTCAATATATATTTTTATATTTATAATAGAAAAGATTCATTTTTTCCATTTTGCGTATAAATTTCAAACGTAGCTGCACATTGTTTTTGTGTTATACGTATATACAAAAAATGGAGTACTTTCCAAAATATGTTTAACTATCAGATGAAAGTTCCTGAACTTCTGAAGAAATTCATTCCATAACATTTAGGGGCTTTATTTTAAATTTCTATTCATTGAAAGATACACCTTTCTCAGCAGTATTTTTCAACAACCCTAATGGATTGGTATTTCTACCAGTGTACACACACATAATATATTCACAAATTTGTGTTGCATCGCTGGTGCAAGAGTGTGTGATCAGCTAAAGTAAAAGAAATTGATCTATATAAGTTGTAAAAGATGTTTTTCGTCTCCTACTGTTGAGGTGAATTACTTTGATGTTTTAAAGCAATGCCTCTGTAAGATAAGTGCAATGGTCATAACGATTTAAAATTTTCAAGAAATTCTTAAGAAATTACTGTGCCAATGAGACAACGCCGGGTAGTGGATATAAAGTACAGAGTTCGTTTCACAATGATCGACTGAAGGTTTGTTTCGTTAAATAAAGAAAAAAAAATGATTCATTGAGGTGTAAAGCTGCCGAGAATGATATATGATTCTTTGTACAAAGTTTTTCTTCCTATTCATAAATAACACTATGAAGATTAATAACAAACATTTTTCCTTACAGAAAAATCTTAGAATTCACGTCCTAATGAAAGCATAGTTGTAGTTTATTACTACGAGAAGTCGTTAATGATGATTGCGCTACATTATGGGCATAATTAATTAAAGAAGATTAAAAGATTCATCACTAAAGCGTCAAAATGTAAATTAAATAGCTGGAGATAGAGTAATTAGGTCAGAGAACCATCATAAAACATCATAAAATAAATTAATTTTAAGATAATAACTATTAAACTATAAAAAGGTTTATTAAAACAGTATAGCCTATTGACTTCCATAGATAGCCTATCCACATATTTTCTTATTAATAAACCAAACACATATGAAAGTGCTTCAGGAACACAATTTGGTGATTTTATTCAATGTATTTAACAATAGTGAAAGGCAAGGTAACAATCAATAACCTAATAGTGTATATCATAACCCGCATTATTCATTTGTCTGCTTACATTGTTGATATATATTGCCAACTACTGTATATTTGATGTCTTTATGAAAAATATATATATACCTCTGAATTATTTTTATTAAATCAAATTGTGATCCTTCAATTAACATATTTACATAATATTTAAGAAGACAAAGACCTTAATGATAAAACTGTATTGATGTTTAACTATATAGGAAAACAAATATAACTTTAATCAGATGTATTTAGAAATTACTTTTAAATGTTTACAAGAGGTTGTCATTTCTTCCTGCACGACTCACGTGATCTTAATGTATTTAGCTCCAAATACATTAATTTCTCTCCTCTCTATTTATAACAAACGCTTACATCTACAACAAATGTTTCTTTCTCTGTACAACTGACACAGATGTGTGTACTTACTTCCACATGGGACCATGTATATGTATAAATTAACAAATACTTTATAACAACACGTAAGCATTCCTACAACGCGGAACCCATAAAATCAGTAATATTACAAACAGATAGTGTTTGGAGAGTCAATAAAGTTACAGTTTTATGACATCTATGAATACCTTTGAAAGAAGGTAAAGTTAATTTTCGTCTGATATTTAGGGGCTTAGAATAAGTCCCAGAACGGTTTATGTCACGTTTCAGGTAGATGACTGCTTGAAACAGTTGGAATCTTAGACATTTGAAGGGAGTGATATAAGTTCAGAAATGATAGAATTGGTTTTAAAATATTGCTATAATAACATACAGGATAAAAATAATATTTTTCTAAAAAACATATTGGAGTGAGCTTGAATTATAAGAATTTATCTTTCTAATAATATATATATATAATTTGTAAGAATAGCTTTCACCAGACACATATCTGTGTTTGTTTTACGTAGTGTCGTAAATTACTATTGAACTAATTACAGTAATCATTATTGTTACATAGCCTATGAGATCACGAATCAAATAAAGCATTTTAACAAAAATATATAAAAAGGGTTTTGTAAAAGTATTGTTGAGTACCTGCTACTATTTTACGAACGGATAGTGGGATTGACCGTTACTTTATAACTCCCCACGGATAAAAGGGTGTGGATGTTTAGTGCGACGGGGATTCGAACCCACGACGTATTGTTAAATATTTGGAATATATTACATATGATGTGCGGATTATTCTTTGTTTATGTGAGTAAAAAGATATAACAAGGACTCTTGATGTAACTGCAAATATAATTTCTCGTGTGTTTTATATGATAGTCATTTGTGTGATACATAAGGTAATTTTATATACATTTTTTAAAAAAATTATAAATGTTCATGTTATTATCTGTTCTACGTGAGTAAAAACGTAAAGATGTGAAAAAATTATTAATGTAACAATGTAAAAAGATGTGATATTTGTTTTTTTCCTCGTTTTTGAATTTCGCACAAAGCTACTCGAGAGCTATCTATGTTAGACGTCCCTAATTTAGCAATGTAAGACTAGAGGGAAGGCAGCTAATCATCACCACCCACCGCCAACTCTTGGGCTACTCTTTTACTAACGAATAGTGGGATTGACCGTGACATTATAACGCTCACACGACTGAAAGGGCGAGAAAGGGACTGACATCTCTTCATAAGCTCATATAACTTATTGTAAGCATTGTATCTAATCCTATCGGAAATTGTTTTTCTTCAGGAAACGTTGTTTTGTTTCTTTTTAATTACAAAAACAGCATTTGCACTGTAAAGTTATCAATGTTAACCACTATAGGGATTCAATAAAGGTTATATTTTGAATATTTTGTCGTTTACACATTACATCTGTTTAGAGAAGACAATCTTTACCTAATTTTCATATCGACGTATTTTCCAAGTTTTAATAACTTTCTTTAAAAGAAGTACTACAAATGGATTCAGTAAAAAACTGTATGCTAAATTATCTAAATCGTATTTGATTTATTTTTTGGTAGCAGCAAGAAAAATGCATAATATTAAATTTCGGTATACTATTTAATGTTAGATATACGTAACAGGCATGATAGTGAAACTGAACTTAATTATTCTTTCCCAAGATGCCAGGAAAATAAATAATGTATAATATACTAATTGTCTTACACTTTCTTGTACTGGAAATAACTGAGTTTATAAAATCACTTTCTTTAATTCACATTTTTGGTTCAATTAGGAAAATTCACAATTTCATTTACTGGTGATATGTTTCATGTCATTTTTTTTCCATTTAGCATAGACAGTTAAAAATTTGTATTCGCTTAAAATTTACAAAAGATCTTACAGATTTTTGTGATTGAACTCACCTTACATTTTATATATAGAAAAAATTGCTGAATATCATTAACGTTTTGCATTCTAGACCTTCTTAGATATTCTTGAACTCTCCTATAGAATGTGTCAGTGTAGTTAAATAATATTAGTAATCATTTTATAATTACTTAGAGACGGTTACTTCCAGCATGTTCAAGTGGTCAGGACGCTTGATTCGCAGTCTTTGAGTCGCTGATTCAAATTCCCATCCCAACGAAAAAGCTTGGCTTTAGCCAGGGGGGCGTAATATTTGACGGTCAATCTCATTACAATAGAAGCCCAAGCGTTGGCGGTGAGTGATTATAATTAGCTATCTCCTTTTAATATTTTGCTACTAATTTAGGGACGGCTAGTATAGATGGTCCTAGTATAGGTTTACGTGAAATTCATAACAAACAAACTTCCTTGTTTCTATTTATGGGTTGAATAAATGTGATATGAGTAACACCTCTGTTCTTGAGGATATGATCCAGATGAGTTTGTTACATAATGGTTAACACTTATAATATAATGCAGATTTTCTGTTGACACCCAGTTTTTTCTGACATTTAAAGAGTAGTGTTATTTACCCTAGTGCACATATTCTGGGTAGTAAATTGAGTTTAACACTCCATAACATCAACTTTATACCTTCTAGTTATTACAGTTACCATTTTCACTTATTGAAATATTAAGAAACAACAAAAGAAACTTCGGGTTATATTATTCTGAAAGATGTGTCTATTTTGAGAATTTTCTAAGAGTAAAAGTTGTTTGTCAAAAAAATTGTTAATGATCTGTCCATTTACTAAAGCAACAAAGATAATCACATTCATGTACTGCTGATATCCACTTTTGCTTCCGAACCTTAACTACTGATACCAGTATAAAACAACTAAAAGGCGTAATAGTAATTACACAACATGACCAAAAGTATGTGGACTCCCATATGTGCTTGTTGAACATCTCTTTCCAAAATCATGGGCATTAATATGGAGTTGGTACCCCTTTGCTGTTATAACATCTTCCACTCTTCAGAGAAAGTTTTTCACAAGATTTTTGAACATGGCTGCGGGGAATCGCTCGTATTCAGCTACAAGAGCATTAGTAAAATCGGAGCACTGATGTTGGGCAAAAAGGCCTGGCTCGCAGTCGGAGTTCCAGTTCATCCCAAAGGTGTTCGATGGGGTTGAGGTCAGGGCTCTGTGTAGGCCAGTAAATTTCTTCCACAACAACTTCGCCAAACCATGTTTTTATAGACCTCGCTTTGTGCACTTGAACATTGTCATACTGAAACAAAAAAGGGTCTTCCACAAATAGTTGCCATGAAGTTGGGAGTACACAATTCTCTGGAATGTCGTAGTGTGCTGTAGAATTAATATTTCCCTTCACTAGAACTAAAACGCCGAGCCCAAACCATGAAAAACAGCCCCAGACCATTATTTCTCCTCCACAAAATTTATAGTTGACACTATGCATTCAGGAAGGTAGCATTCTGGCATCCGTCAAACCCATATTCGTCCGTCAGGCTGCTGGATAATGAAGCGGATTTGTCCCTCCAGAGAACGCATTTCCATTGCTCCAGAGTCCAATGGCAGTGTGTTTTTCACCACTCCAACCGACGCCTGGCATTGCGCATCGTGATCTTAGACTTGTGTGCGGCTACTCGGCCATGGAAACCCATTTCATGAAGCTCCCGACGAACAGTTCTTTTGCCGACGTTGCTTCCAGAGGCAATTTGGAACTTAGCACTGAGTGTTGCAACTGTGAACAGACGATTGTTACCCGTTTCAGCACTCGACGATCCCGTTCTATAAGCTTGTGCTGCCTACCGTTTCGTAGCTGAGCTGTATTTGCTTCTAGACGTTTTCATTTCACAATAATAGCACTCATAGTTGAATGGGGCAGCTTTAGCAGGGCAGAAATTTGACAAAGTAACTTCTTAGTAAGGTGATATACTATGACAGTGCCACATTGAAAGTCACTTAGCTATTCAGTATCACACATTCTATTGCCAATGTTTGTCTATAAAGATTGCATGGCTGTATGATTGATTTTATATACCTGTTAGCAATGAATGTGGCGGAGATAGCTGAACTCACTTACTAGAAGGGGTGTCCACATACTTTTGGCCATGTAGGGTAAGTCTTGAGTCCTTAAGACTTTGTAAGGCATTAAGAACTTTACCTGTTAGAGAAATTAAAGCAGAAGACTGTTCAATGATACTCGTGTTCAATATTACAAAGAGTCATGTCATTGGGAATTATGGAAAAATTAAGGAACTGAATGACGATACATAGAGCAAAAGAAATCCTTTAAGAATTGGAATGATAATTATTGAATCTACAAGAGGTCGTGCAAGATCCTGGAATTATACATATCATATGTATAAGTTACAAGTATAATAACTTTGCTCTTTATATTAACAGTAACTGGAATACAATAATATTAATAATAGTATATTTCATTATATGGAATATCACGAAAACCTTTTTATCCAATTTAAATTGTTTATTTACCTAAGATACTAAACACACGTTTCATTCAATTTTATCACCATCTAACTAAAGTATTTCCATAATCTGCAAGCAAGAACTAAAATGTTCAGAAAAATTCAGAATTTAAAAGAAATGACAGAAATATACAACTGATATACGGCAAGAGTGTCATCTGTCTGTCAACTTTACAAGTACAACTTAAAAGTTAAACAATTTTATTTTAAATAAATACGAAATTTGTAAACATTTGTTTTTGAAGAAATTGTGTAAACTAATATTTTCCTTACATCTCACAATATACTACTACATATTAAAGTAACATATAGTATCGATTTTCTCAAATGAGTTACGCTTAAGAAATTTGAATAAATTGTGTAACATTCTCATACAAATTTCTGTTTGATTAATAAGTGTTAAAATTGTTGAGAGTTCCTGAAGAAAATCGTTTTAATCTCAATGCGTTGAACTGGATCATAAAGGTGAAAAAATATTCCAAAATTTACCTTTTAAACAACGAAAACATTTCATTAACAAGTCAAAGTAAAATTATCTTTATCCTGATTGTTGTATTCTTTGGTTTACAGTGATTAGGAAGCACAACTGTGTAAGAGTAAACCACAATGGTAAAATGTGCTCCAAAATGGAGTTGGTAGAACAGATTTTAATAAATCACTTGTATGAATTGGAAGTGTATTTGACAATTCGTCAAATAAAGACTTAGTAAAGATGGGAAGTTTGTGACAACAAGCAAAAACTGTTAGTACGAAAACACTTTACTTTTTTTTTTATATAACAAACTATATGTATATGCTGTTATTTTAATGTTATTATTGTTATTGTACCATGGAACATTTTGGTTTTAGTATTTAAATGTTCTTTATAACGCCTAGCAGGTACTGTGAGAATTCTTAATTTCTTTTTAAGTCATATTAGCTACTTTGTGTGTCTCCTGGTGGTTGATACTCAAGCTACTTATTACAAAGCTCCAAATTCAAGCCAAGGTTTACTGCTGAGTACATCTTTCTTCATAATTTCTGGGGCTTATAACGGTTACAGTTGTTCTCTCTATTAGGTTAACAGTATGTGCATAAGTGATGAGTATTTCTGACTTTTCGTCCGTAGTCATAAATTAGGGATGCTGTACCTAAATATAGTTAATTTGAGATCACTTTCTTAAGAATATAAATCCAAAAATCAGAAGTTTATAAAATATGTTCATTATTTCTAAATCTTATTTCAGGAAAACTATGTTTAGTGTGATCGTTACCTCACATATAATGGTGAATCTGGGATATGTTTAATCTTTGAATGATGTAAAATACCAGTAAATATTAATGATAGAATTAATACAAGCTAATGATTTCCAAAAATAGCCCCAACTCTCATTTATTTAATCCAAAATTTAATACACTGTGAAGGTGCTGATGTTTACTTTCCTCGTGTTTTTTATAAAGTCAATTTTCATGAAATTTAAAAAAAAATAAAACCAACCCTCAGTTTTACTTACAATATAAATGATGTATCCACAATATTCTGTATATCTTCTGTATTTACACTGGAGCTCTGAATTGTGTATTGTTTTTATTTTGTTTTTTAACACCAGTAAATGTTTTGTTTTGGAATTTCGCACAAAGCTACTCGAGGGCTATCTGTGCTAGCCGCCCCTAATTTAGCAGTGTAAGACTAGAGGGAAGGCAGCTAGTCATCACCACCCACCGCCAACTCTTGGGCTACTCTTTTACCAACGAATAGTGAGATTGACCGTCAAATTATACGCTGCCACGGCTGGGAGGGCGAGCATGTTTAGCGCGACGCGGGCGCGCACCCGAGACCCTCGGATTACGAGTCGCACACATTACGCGCTTGGCCATGCCAGGCCCCTAGTAAATGTATACATCTCATATTCGTGTGTCGTCTGAATGATGTGAGCATGCGCTGTACGTAAGAAAATCAAAATAAATGGCTTCTTTATGTTATGATATTAAGCTACATATTTAGTTATTTCACTAAGCTTATTTTAAAAATAAATACTTTAATTATAAGCCGCACTGTATATAGCTGAGAAAAAGAAACTCTTTTTTAAAACAAATCAATATTTTAATACAAAATTACTTAATATTAATTTTACTAACATTGTATCAAGTCACAGTGGATGGTTATTGCTACATTTCCAGTCTTTTTGTAAATCCATGTGTCTGATCATTTTATATTTTCGTATTTTACTGATACTTTATCATATCTGATATTGGCTTCTGTTTCAAGAGCAGAACTTATTATTTATCCACTTCGATTTTTCAGAGTCAGACTGGAATGGACAGTTAGTTAGGGCGCTCCACTCACAGATTAAATGACGCGGGTTTTAATTCCCTTCACATCAAACATGATCATGTTTTCAAGCCGTCGAGGTGTTATAATCTGACGGTTAATCTCACTATTCGTTGGTTGGTTGTTTTGGTGTTTTATGGTACAAAGCAGCTAGGCTATCTGCGCAAAAGATCCGGTAAAAAGTAAAAATTAAAGCAAATTTAATAAATTTCATAAAAGTAAATTAAGATAAAACAAAATAAAGTTAAAAAAAACATAAATAGCATTAAAAACTAATGTTTACATCTGGTGTAAGTTGTAAAGGACTTTCTGTAGCATAATTGTAATGATCATAACTCGCCAGCTGGACTAACAGGTACTTTCAAAAACCACCATCATTTACTTGAAGTTGGCCTTTTCAGTTCTGGTTCAGTGTTATTTGACGTTATGACCATTTTCTGATTTCAAATCGAAAAAGATGGACTTTGATTCTTGAAGGGGAATCACATTAAAAAAGGTCTAATCTATAAATTAAAAACTTAAATAGCATTAAAAAGATTAATGGCTTTTAAAGAAACTAAAACCATTTCCAAGGTGGGCAGTGTCACCAAAACATATAACACTGTGTAACGTTATGGATAAGCCTTAGAACAGAACATGTTTAAAATGGTGCCGTCGTTGACAGTCATAACGACGGCAAGAAAGTAAAACATGACTTTTTGTGACCTGAGTGTCACACAGACTACGCATTGGTGCATTAGTTCAAAACAATGAGTTAAAAAACTGTGACCAATGCGTAATCTAGTTAGAACAATTTCCTCTTTCCAATCCTTACGGAAGCAAGACGGCCAAAGTCCAACATAGGATTTATTGGAAAAGCTTGTTTTCACGTTGCTCACTTCAAGTCGACTGTCAGCTGGCATGGAGTTGAGACTTGAATACAGGACCATAGTCCATGTATGGAACAGGCACAGCAGTGATAGTGCCAAAGCAGATAGAATACCAACGTGGCCCGGTATCTAGAAAAACTGGATAGAAGTAGATGTTAAAGAGGAATAGGCCAGCCGGTTTTGAATATCGGCGAGAACAGAGTGTGAACTAACGTGAAGCGCTTCCAAGGTCCATAGAAAACTAAGCGACTCAGTATAAATAGTGAAAGTTTGAGTACTGCTTAGCTTCTATGTGATCCAGGGCATGAGAAATGGCGTACAGTTCAGCAGTGAACACAGAAGCTGTAGAGTTCTATTATCATCATCATTTGGATTGGTTACTGTAGAGAGAGGCCAGTAAAGAGTTGTATTATCATCATTTGGTTTGGTTACTGTAGAGAGAGGCCAGTAAAGAGTTTTATTATCATCATTTGGATTGGTTACTGTAGAGAGAGGCCAGTAAAGAGTTGTATTATCATCATTTTGTTTGGTTACTGTAGAGAGAGGCCAGTAAAGAGTTGTATTATCATCATTGGAATTGGTTACTGTAGAGAGAGGCCAGTAAAGAGTTGTATTATCATCATTTGGTTTGGTTACTGTGGAGAGAGGCCAGTAAAGAGTTTTATTATCATCATTTGATTTGGTTACTATAGAGAGAGAACAATAAAGAGTTTTATTATCATCATTTGATTTGGTTACTATAGAGAGAGGCCAGTAAAGAGTTTTATTATTATCATTTAATTTAGTTACTATAGAGAGAGGCCAGTAAAGAGTTGTATTATCATCATTTCGTTTGGTTACTATAGAGAAAGGTCAGTAAAGAGTTGTATGTGCAACCATAAAACCACAACAAACCATGGCAAAACTCACACAGTCACCTGATTTCGAACTATCTACATAAATAGGAATGAAAAGAATGGTTCGAAAGATTTTTAGTAAAAAACAGCTGTATTTTCAATCGGGAATGTTTGATTTTTTCAAACGACTTAAAGATAAGTCACATCTAGGGACTGTAAGAAACCATGGGCTGACCAATGGATACAGCAGTGTTATCAAAGACAGACTCAATTCATATAACTGCGCCTGGATACGAAGGCCAAAAGGAGCAATGGCAGATTGTCCGTTCTGAAAAAGTATGGTCTACCGACGAAGGAAAGCACAACCTCAGGTGAGATATTTTGGTAAGGAACGAAGTTTAGAAGCGTGTAGTAAAGACAGTTGCAAATGGTGGAGGTACAAAGAAAGTTCATGAAACTCTTTGTGTAAGCACTAAACTGTGGAAGTACTGAAAGACCCTGTGCAGAGCCCAAGTCTTTGATGATGAATGGGGTCCTGCATCTTTAAGGCCGAGGTCTTGGAAGAGTATTAAACAAATGATCCATAGTCGAGTTTCGATCAAATAAGAGCACAATATATTTTTAGTATAGAACATCAATCTACTTTCCAAGTGGTGGAAGAGAGGACACAGAGAATGTTTATTTGGTTTCTTAGTATGTTGAGTTTTTGTTTTGTTTCATGTGCTGAGTCCCAAGGAATGTATAGTCCAGTATGGGTGATTTTTCGGTGGATTTCTGTTTTGAATTGTGTGTCAGTTCTTGTAATTTTGAGGTTACGAAATGATATTTGATTGCTTTCTTCCTGTTCACATGTGAAGTTAATGTTGGGATGTATGGAGTTAATGTGATTGAAAAAATTAAGTATGTGTTCTGTAGATTTGAATCTCGCAACCGTGTCATCTACATATCTGTACCAGTATAGTGGTGGATGTAATGCTGTGTTAATTGCTTATGTTTCAACTTGTGTCATAAAAATATTGGCTAGAACTGGTGATACTGGGTTGCCCATGCTTAGGCCATTTGTTTGTATATAGTTTTGGTTGTTGAACATGAAGTTTGTCTTTATCGTGGTGAATTCTATGAGGGTTGCTAACTGGTTACTGGGAATTTCTATAGTTGGGTTAGGGTCTCGGATATAGAGTTCTAAGGCTATCTTGCAGGCTTCAGTGGTTGGAACTTCTGTAAAGAGGGATATAACATCGAAACTGGCCATTAAGGCTTTATGATTAAGTTGATTTAGATTAGACTTGAAATTAAAAGAGTCTTTGATGAATGAGCTGGCTGATGTTACATATTTGGAGAATGCTCATGCTATGTATTTACCAAGATTTGTAATTAAACGATTCATATGTGGACATTATTGGTCGTAATGGACAATCTGATTTATGAGGTTTGGGAATGCCGTATATTTGCGGTGTGCGTGAGTCGGTTTTACGTAGGTAGGAATAAAGTGTTTGTGAAATTGTGTTGGCTTTTTTCATTTGTAGTAGTTATTTGTTCAGTTGCGTCTCGTGTGTCTTTGTTGGATTTGTGTGTATTGGTTTAAATTTGTTCGTGTCTGATAAGATGTTATTCATTTTTTGGATGTATTCATTCATGTTCATTATGACTATAGCGTTACCTTTATCTGCTTTAGAATTTTTATGTTTTTGTCTTGTTTTAGGTTTTTAATGGAATTAATGTCTCTTTTTGTAAGGTTGTTTTTTAGTTTTCTGTTTTGTGAAATTATGTTGATCGTTTTGTGAGAAATTCTTTGAAAAAATCGTTTAAGATGTTGTTTTTAGGTGTTTCTGGAAAATATAAATTTGTAATTTTACCTGGGAAGTTTGGCTGTTGGATGTCAATAAAATTATCTAAGTTGTCTTCTTTCTGTTGGTTGTGTTTGGTTGTTTCCTTGTTTTTCTTCTCTGTAGAAAGTATCACAAGTCTCCTGGCTAGGTCTTCTAAACATGTTTTGATTTCTAAGGTTGGAATGTACCTAGGTGCTATTGCGAAGTTGAGTCCTTTGTTAAGTAGATGTTTTTCGTCTGTGTTTAATTGACGGTCGGATCTGTTAATTATGAGGTTAGTCAACGGTTTGTTGTTTTGGTGTCTTTTCTGTTGTTTGCATCTTAGTTTTTCTAGTTTTTTGTTGTGGCAGATCTTTTTGTCTCTGTCGTTCTTAGTATTGATTTGGTTTATGTTTCGTTGTATAAGTCCGTAAATCTCTGGTTTAATGCAGCATGCTAGTTGATGATCTAGGTTCATTTTTTGTTTTTGTAAGTCATGTAGTTCTTTGTATTTTGTGTTTACCATGGCTTTAAGTAGTTGTTTCTGTAAATTTTGGATAATGTTTGTGCATGTATTAAAATTTTTTGAAAGTTTTACCTTTACAAAATTAGGGGTTAGTTGTTCTTTTCTATATTGTTGAATAAAATAAATGTCATTTCTTCTATTAATAATTCGTTGGTTTAAATTTCTTAGTTTCTTAACGATCGTGTGAGCGTGTACTGTTAATAGTGGTGTACGGTATGCTAGTTCAGACATAATGGTAACAGGTAAGTACAAATACACTGAGAAAAACACAAAAAAACTTACACTTCTCGTACAATCGCCGTGATGAAATAATAATCAGTGATGTCGAGAAACCCACTTGTTGAGAAATTTATATCCAAAAACGGCTCGTTTGGGTTGAGAAAATATTTTACATAGAAGAGCGAACAACGTTTCGACCTTCTTCGGTCATCGTCAGGTTCACAAAGAAAGAGGTAACTGACCGGAAACTGACCACATGTTTGAAAGGGGTTGTGTAACTGTGTGTCGAAATGTAGAGGGCGGTATTAGATGTTTGAATATATATAATATATTTTGAATATATATAATGTTGACAGTCATAACGACGGCAAGAAAGTAAAATATGACTTTCTGTGACCTGAGTGTTACACAGACTACGCATTGGTGCATTAGTTCAAAACAATTAGTTAAAAAAACTGTGACCAATGCGTAATCTAGTTAGAACAACTTCCTCTTTCCAATCCTTACGGAAGCAAGACGGCCAAAGTCCAACATAGGGTTTATTGGAAAAGCTTGTTTTCACGTTGCTCACTTCAAGTCGACTGTCAACTGGCATGGAGTTGAGACTTGAATACAGGACCATAGTCCATGTATGGAACAGGCACAGCAGTGATAGTGCCAGAGCAGATATAATACCAACGTGGCTCGGGATCTAGAAAAACTGGATAGAAGTAGATGTTAAAGAGAAATAGGCCAGCCAGTTTTCAATATCGGCGAGAACAGAGTGTGAACTAACGTGAAGCGCTTCCAAGGCCCATAGAGAACTAAGCGACTCAGAAAAATAGTGAAAGTTTGAGTACTGCTTAGCTTCTATGTGATCCAGGGCAAGAGAAATAGCGTACAGTTCAGCAGTGAACACAGTAGCTGTAGAGGGGATTCTACGTGCAACCATAAAACCACAACAAACCATGGCAAAACCCACACAGTCACCTGGTTTCGAACTATCTATATAAATGGGAATGGAAAGAATGGTTCGAAAGATGTTCAGCAAATAACAGACAGTATTTCCAATCGGGAGTGTCTGCTTTTCTCAGATGACTTAAAGATAGGTCACATCTAGGGACTGTAAGAGGCCATGGGCTGAACAGTGTATACAGCAATGTTATCAAAGACAGACCCAATTCATATAACTGCGCCTGGATACGAAGGCCAATAGGAGTAATGGCAGATTGTCCGTTCTGAAAAAGTATGGTCTACCGACGAAGGAAAGCACAACCTCAGGTGAGATATTTTGATAACGAACGAAGTTTAGAAGCGTGTAGTAAAGACAGTTGCAAATGGTGGAGGTACAAAGAAAGTTCATGAAACTCTTTGTGTAAGCATTAAACTGTGGAAGTACTGAAAGACCCTGTGCAGAGCCCAAGTCTTTGATGATGAATGGAGTCCTGCATCTTTAAGGTCAAGGTCCTGGCAGAGTATTAGACAAGTTTTCCAGAGTCGAGTTTCGATCAAATAAGAGCACAATATATTTTTAGTATAGAACATCGATCCGCTTCCCAAATGGTGGAAGAGAGGACACGGAGAATGTTCAGTGCTCTTGTACATTTGACCCGCAGCTGTTTGATGTGTGATATAAAGATCAGCTTATGGTCAAAGATAAGCCCCGAAAACTTTGTCTTGGGGACTACAGGCAGCACAACTTTATCGATACGGAGCTCAGGATCAGGGTGAATACCGCTGCAAAAGTGCATGAATACGGTTTTAAAGAGAGAGAAGTAAAACCGTTTGCTGTGGTCCACTTCAGTAAACGATTAAGGGCAGTATGTAGCTGCCGCTCAAGATACCACATGTTAGACGACTGACATGAGATGTGAAAATCGTCGACATAAAGCCCGTTTGCAACAGTAAGAGGGAGTTTTTCAGTGATGGCATTAATCTTTATACTAAAAAGTGGGACATTCAAAACACTGCCCTGAGAGACATCAAGTTCCTGTAGAAAAGAAAGAGAAAGTGTCGAACCCACACGATATGGAATCTCATGTCCATTAATTTAGTTTTAATAAAAATGGGCATATGACCACGTAACCCATATATATGGAGGTCTCGCAAAATGCCATACCTCAATGTTTTATCATAAGCCTTCGTATTGTCAAATAATATTGATACAATACTTCTCTGATTGACATTTCAAATCAAATCAGGTGGTCCACGGTAAAGCGTAGTCGTTGAAACCCACACTGGGTTGGCGAGAGAAAGTTGTTCGATTCAAGGAACCAAACGAGACGAATATTAATCATCTTCTCTAAGGTCTTAGAGGGACAGCTCATTAAAGAATTTTGACGGTAGTTTGAAGGAATTTTGGGATCCTTCCCAGGCTTAGAGAAAGGTAGGATAATTGCCTGGTGCCAGGTATCAGGAACTACATTCCCTCGCCAGATTCATTTAAAAACAATCACAAGAATAGCAAGAGAAGAAGGAGATAGATGGTGCAACATTTCATAGTGTACATCATCAGGCCCAACTGATGTCCTGTCAGACCAATTAAGGTCCAGGTTGAGTTCCAGCAGTGAAAATGGACGATTATAGTCACAGAGACAATCAGCTCGAAAGAAAAGAGGTGATCGTTCTGTCCAAGTCTAGATGGCTAAGAAGGTGGAGAAAAAAGAAGAAGGGCTAGATACCCGGCAAAAGTTTTCACCGATACTGTTGGCGATGCCCCAGATATCAGCTACTTCCTGGCCATGAGAGAGCAAGATCAAGAGGGGGACAGAATTATATTGCCTACTAACCTTTCGAATCTTGTTCTGTGTGACTTTGAAACTGGTGGTAGAAGATATGCTAGTTGTGAACTTAATCCTAGGTTCCTTCTGGCTTTGATGTCTTACTCACCAAGCATGTGCACGGGTATGCTGGAAAGCGATACAGTGCAAAAGTGTGGGATACCTACGAAAAGTATTCCAGCCTATTTTTGAGCCTTCCGTGCATTGTTGCAGGCTGGATTCCACCAAGGAGGAGGATATCGTGAAAAACGTGTCGAGGTTTTAGGAATACATTGAGCAGCTGCTTATATAATACAGTCAGTTACTGCTGCCACACAGTTCTCTGTTGATGACTTACAGATAATGGCAGTGATATGTAGCAAATTGAGAGATCAATAGTAGTAAATGACTGACTAGTTCCATGAAAATAAGTAGAAGAACTATGACTGAAAAGAGAAAGGTTTTAATCAGAGAGCATATGCTCTACTGAGCGAACCCTCCTATCAATATCAGCACTTCCCCAGAGGGAATGTTATCCATTAAAGTCCCGTAGAATTAAAAAGGGTGACGACAACTGTCCAACGAAAGCATCAAGGTTTGATTGAGCATAAGCCTCTCAGGCGACAGGTAGAGAGAATAGACAATGATGGTACGACCCAAGGAAACACGGATGGCTAAAGCCTCCAAGGGTGTGTCGAGTGGCAAACACAGAGTGGGCACATGCTGATCAACTAACAGTCTTCCATGCACTTGTTTATCACACAGTCTGTCATTACTGTACATAGAAAACCGCCAAAAGGTGACTGTATCGGCAGGTTTCAGAAATGTTTTTTGTAAGGAAAGACACACAGGATGATTGGAAGCAATCAGTGTTTTAATGTCACCCAGATTAGAAGGTAAACCTCAACAGTTCTATTGTATGAAGGTGGCCATTTTTATTTATGTATAGACGATGTTGGTGAAGCTCCCTTCTGTTTATTACAACTTTTTCTTTACTGTCTTTATTTGAGGTTGGTCTATCGAGCTCCATGGATCCTGCCCTGGGTGAAATAAGCAGGTCTTTGCTGTTGGAAGAGGGTTCCAGCGACTGATAATATGAACAAATGATCGTTTTGCATTTTGGGGTGGGAGAAGAAGATGCATCCGAGGAAATGCTTGTACCTGGAACCAAAGAAAATGGATCTTGGGATTTGTTGGAATACATGTAAGGGACAAAGATGGGTCTTGAAGTTGATTCATCCACGTTTTTAAGCATGGAGATCCAAAGACTTTTGATTTGGTTTGAGAACGATTCTTTTGGAGGCACAGAGATATCCGTCCGTACTCCCAGTGTAATACTGGAATGAAGTGCAGGAGCATATGCTCGAGATGAGGTGGTGAACAGCAATTTTTGAGCATCAGAATAAGTAATGTTATGAATCGTTTTCAAACGCTGCTTCTCATTTTCTTCCAACCATTTATGGCAAGCATAAAAATAGAACAGGTGAGAGCCATTGCAGTTGACGCAATAATGCTTCGTTTTACACTCATAGGCATCATGGTCCTTGCCACCACAGCGAGCACAGTCAAGGAACCATGACAAGACGTCTTTGAATGAACAAACCGCTGACACTAGAAACATCTGAAAGTGTTTGGAATGTATAACCGTACCCTGCAATTAATATAACCTGCCTTGATGCTGGCAGGTGGACATGGTGATGTAAATGTCAGAATGAGGACATTGGTCGGCATCGTAATTCCATCTTTGCGAGTGAAGATATGCTTCACTGCAGAAACTCCTTGGGTGGAGAAACCAGCGAGAATCTCTGACTTTGGAATATTCTTAAAATACCTCTCAAACATAACTCCTCGTGATGAATTCAGAGTAGCATGAGCTGTAACCTCAATAGGTATATTCCCAATTGCCTTTGAATGCAATAGGAGTTCACTGTGTCGAGATGTGGATGTTTCCATCAATATGTAACAAGATTGAAGCTTCTTTACTGACCTTGAAGAGCCAGCAAGTTTCTCTAGTCCTTTCTGAATAAAAAAGGGAAACATCTGCCCTGAATTTTGTCTCAAAGAGAATGTTATATAAGAAAATGAGGTTCAACAGGTGTACAGATGTTAAAGATTGCTGCTCAGAATATTCAAGGCTTGGTCGTTTGCCTATTGACTGTTTCTTCAATATTTTATTTAAGTTTTTATTTGGAGATCCATGATAAGAAAAAGAATATTTTGGTGCCCACTGACCCCACTTACTATTGAGCCCTACAAGGGGATGCACTACAATGCCAAACAAGGGCACTGCAGCAACGCCAGGGTTTCGTGAGCACTATACCCAAACACCAACATCAGAAATAACGTCACGACACCTGTTGAAAACATCCAACACTGGAACTTGATTGTCCCTAGCCAAAGTGGACCAGCCCATTGACCCAAGTGAGCCATCCCAAGGCCACCCGTCTACAGGAATTTAAGGCCAAAGTGGTGTGTTACGTTTGGACTCCTCAACTACCAAGATCCTCTCCTCCCCTTCACAGGTCACCACACAAGGCAAACACGTGGGTGGATATTTAGATCCCAGAGGAGGTAAAATGAAAGAGCAGAACTTTCCCTAGGAGGTCACCTCATTACGTACAGGAATACACACCGCGAGGCTATTCGTTGGAAAATGTAGCCTAAAATATAGATATTAATCACTAGCTGCTTTCTCTTCAGCCTTTCACTGTTGAATTAGGGACACTAGCGCAAATAACTCCAGCGTAGCATTGCACGAAATACAAATGAAATATTCGGAGGATTCCCAAGTATAGCATACAACATTGTTTTTCGCAAAATGAAAATTTACTTATCAATCAGATCCTTTAAATTATTTAAACATAATTAAGAAATTGAGTTTTAATGATCTAATGAGAAATATTTTAATTACAGTTTTAGCACTAAGGTGAGTTGTACATGTAGCAATTCTCACCTTTTAAAGTTGAAATTGCGCTTTTACGTATTATTTCCACTTATTTACTTGAAATAGTTTCTAAAACACCTAGAAAATTTCACCTCGTTTAAAATAGTACGAATGATTGAAATTCTTAAAAGTACAAATATCTAATATTTTTCTGTTATAAAAGTTTACATACTTTGTTATTTGAACATGGTGGTATTAAAATGTGGGATATATCTGCACTTGTAACCGATCTTATCAACACTAACCAAAAATAGCTAACTCTGTCACTATTCGAGTGCTTACAAATGTATATTCATTGTATTGTAGACTAAAACGGTAAATCTCTTACATTTTACATAATGTTTATGTACTGATTTTTAAATGCAGTGACAAACAAAAACTATAGTTAAGCTATAGTGAACATTAAATTTATTTGGAAAACATACGATTATGTGGAGTTTTAACTGTTTATTTTCAATATACCTAGTACCAATAAATACATATATAGCAAAAACTATTTTAATTGAATTGTTCAGCTTTTATTTCAATAAACATTTTCCGCCATATCAATCACCATGTCTTTTCAGTAAAAACATTAGTTAGATTGAGTGTTTTACAGTTAAATAAAAGCATTGAATATAACAATGTAGGCCTGGCGTGACTAAGCGCATTAAGGCGTGCGACTCGTAATCTGAGGGTCGCGGGTTCGCATCCCCGTCGCGCCAAACATGCTCGCCCTCCCAGCCGTGGGGGCGGTATAATTTGACGGTATAATTTCATTGGCAAAAGAGTACCCCTAGAGTTGGCGGTGGGTGGGGATGACTAGCTGCCTTCCCTCTAGTCTTACACTGCTAAATTAGGGACGGCTAGCACAGATACCCCTCGAGTAGCTTTGTGCAAAATTCCAAAAACGAACAAACAAACAATATAACAGATCAAACAATTTTCTAAATTTACTGTCATGCTTTGTGTATTTTCTAAAAGTGCTTTTAGCTTTTCAGGGGTATTGAAGTCCAAAGATATGACTCAAGTAAACAATAGGCTGACAGAGGCCAAGTAAAGGTATAAACTATATGCAGTTGGTAATAAAAAATATTTCTTGACACACAGGTAACAAGAATAATCGCTAACCATCCGTTAAACTCAACTGACTTACAAAGATAAATATGGAAATACATTTCCCTTTTGGCACAAATTTACTCATATACAGTATAGCAACACTAGTTTTAATTGTCACCATAACATTGTTCTTTTATTCACTAACTGTATGTTCTGTGTGTAAAAAAAAAATATAACATGAGGTTACCAAACTGAACTTTTGACTGATTGTTCACTATTATAAGTATTACATAGTACCCTAGAATGAACATAATTTGTAGGAAAGTAAATCCAACACCTGATCTACTATCTGTATGTGTGTAACTACGAGATGACGTTTGTATTTCCTGATATTCAAAGTTTATCAAGCATGATATCACGACCCACATCATTTGTGTATATGAAATATTTCCAAGCACCTAGTAATTTTGATGACAAGCAGTTCAATGTATTTTGAAAAAGAAATATTACTCTTAAAATGATGTTCTATTCAAAATTTATAAATAAAAATTGAATAGTTCATGTATATTATGTTGGGCAAGATTAATTACTACTGAAGTTAAAATATGAATGACATTGAGGATTATCATGAAAACTAAATAGGTCATACATTAAATAAGCATCATTTTTAGTAACACATCTTGCATCTTACTCCATCATTCTTTGATACTATAAATACTTACACCTTTACCTGAGATAAATCTGATAAGTTTCTATGTTAGATTTCGAAGTATGAAAAAGTGTAAAAATCGATTTTTGAAACGATTTTATGTTAATAGTTTGGTTTCTTATTTGTATACATATCATCTGAAATTTGGAGACATATTCCTTTGTGCTATGTAATTTCTGTTTCGTTAGGGTTATTTGCTCTTGAATTACTTCGTGTGTATTACTATAATCACATCTATTGATTTATACATGTTTAGCATGTTAGTATCCCATCAACATTCGGAAATACATTTTATCGATGGAACATTTCATTTGGTTTATCCTCATTATCTTCTTAGATTTTGGGAGAACTGGTTTTATGAAAATTATAAATGCGATTTTTTTTGTTGAGTCAATGATTGTCATAAATCATGTAAACAATCTAATTTATTACAAGTTATTCCATAATTTCTCTGGAAATAACAAAAGGTATGTTAGTGTTACACATGTGGTTTTGTTAAATTTTATTTGGCTTAGAAATTCTGAAGTTTACTTTCTTAAAACAAAATCAAATGTTTCCCTCAACGTCATTTTTTACTGCTATATAAGAGATATCTGTAAAACCGACCTGGAGGAACTTTGTTCTATTTGAAAAAACACGTAAAACCAATTTCTTGTACATCTAAAAGACAGATGAAATTAATAGTTTCGAAACACTTATATTTATTAATTCTATAAAATAATGTGTCCAGCCTCATTTATCATTCAACATTAATAGACCTACAACAGCGTTAGGTCAAAATGGTATTCATACTATTCCGTTAAAACAACAAACTGGTGAAGTCTTCACACGTAAAAAGTATGGAATGAGCTATTAAATTGGACAATGAGAAAACATCATTCTTCTCAACTAAATTAATTAGAAGAATTCGGTATGGAGTGATTTTGTAGACAAATTTATTTATTTTTTAATATATATTTAGAACAGTGTGTTTCAAACCCAGGTGCCAAATTATGTTTAAATGAAAAAGAGTAGTTTAGTTAACCTGGTATAACAAAATTAAGTTAAAGACTATCATGGTTGTATGAAGGTTCATCACATGCTTTATAAAAATGAATCAGAAAATTGTTCAAATTGAAGATATACCTTTAGATATTTTGTCATAACTGAATCGTGCCATATGAGTAATACTCAATGAAAAAGTCAATACAAACACACAGAATATAGCTTCGGATTATCACACACTTTTACGATGGACTGCTCAAACTGTACACTTCAGAAAGTAATCTGAAGGTAAGAAGTAAACTGACGAGTATTTGTTACTTTGTACCTGAGTAGTTAATATTAAGCCGTACGAGTTTTTAAAATTGAACCGTTAAGTAAAAGAAAAAGACAACCAAAAAATAGCACTTTAATTAAGTGCAGCCAGCGAAATTCAAAACAGACCAAACTAATCAGGATGATTGTTATTCCGTTTAGCATTAGTTAGTTTTAAAGTGAAAAAGATTATGAAAGCAATTTCGTGTTTTAATTCGTTTATAGGACTTGAGACTAAGCTGTGATGCACTATATTTTTTCACAGATCTTTGTTAAATTACAAGTTGTTTTATTACTTTCAAACCAAGTATTTTGACTAAAATATGTTTCTTTCATGCAGGTTAGTGTTTGTTTGAGAGATAGTGTTTATCACACCTCATTGTGATATTATTTTTCATATATTTATTGAATTAAATGTTATCGGGTCCTCTACTTCACTATATGTAAAAATATTATTTGTGTTTAGTAAAGGTTTTTCATACACACTACGATATGTTTACACAATACGTACCTTTGAAATGAGTAGGTTAAGTTATCTTACACAATAAAAATCAGTATAAAGCATTTT
Source organism: Tachypleus tridentatus (assembly GCF_004210375.1). NCBI lineage: Eukaryota > Metazoa > Arthropoda > Merostomata > Xiphosura > Limulidae > Tachypleus > Tachypleus tridentatus. The sequence goes on from NC_134833.1 coordinate 88,865,250, forward strand.
ATACTGGAACATATCATGCTTTATACAAATGATAAAAAATATCCAATATAAAGTTTTTTGTCTCCGATTTAGTCAAGGAGGATTTTACAGTATAATTATGAAGCATTCAGGCTCAGCTACAAAATTCCAAGTATGAGCTTTTCTTTCCTCTCAAACACATACTGTTGCCAATATAACTAGTGGAAACAAAAGTTGTACACTACTTAGATAAGATGATTAAAAATAGTAAAGTGCTTTTGAAGTGAATTAAATATTTTGAAATGCAAAATATAAAACGTACAACATTATAATTATTTGATTTCTCGCTATCTCTCTCTTCACTGTTCGTTCCTACTAATAAGAGAGAGAGAGAACACAGCTGGAGTTTCGTTTTGAAATTATCTGTCCTCAAGTCGAAGCTCATGACCAGATATAACAGAGGACGCTCAGAAATTTTGTTTCTCTTCGCCCCACCCTTAGTAGTAGTGTTTTTGGGAATCTGAATAGAGCTCGTAGGAAAAGTTAAGTTTTGGAAACAAAAATAAAACAATTAATTTAAAACAAAAAAAAAGAAACCTATGTACTACATTCTCAATACCTAACTTGGTTAAATTACATTAAATTTGTAGGCAAGTTAGCAGCAACGGAAAGACCGACAGCAGGCACCGACTAGTGAGTATCACAAAGGTTAACAACTGATATGGCAGTGCCTGGGTGGCCGACTTGATGAGGAAGGAATGATTTAGTGTGCAAACTTTGTTATCATCCTCCCTATCTGATATTATGAGTAGATTATCATTGAGCGTGACGTTTCGCTGTGTTTAGCTGTTGAGCGCAAAGAGAAACTGTAAGGATGGAAATGTTCCCACTAACGCAAACGCAAACTAACGTGGCAGGAGTTTAGTTTAGAGAGAGAGAAATCGTAAGAATTATCTCTCCAACTGGGGTGTTCAGGAACGTTGTGGTTCCTCTTCGTCCTCTTACGTGAGAAATTGTTAAAATATCCGTGGGTTTTTTTTTTCCTTTACTTTTTTTTAATATTTCTAAGGTGGAGTTGGGTATTTGTGAGTAAGAGGAAGGACAGGAGAACTGGACGAAAGCAGCATAAGTGAAGTGATCCAGACCTTGGCCCGAGGACGGAGTACACTGGCGAATTGATTTTAAAACTTACTATTTACTATGTGTTCCCACTAATCTTACTGAGATTCGTTTTTATACTAGGCGCTCAGCTCGTGTTAGATTCCATTACTTTAAGAACAGGTGGATTTCAAAGTCACCCAGGTTGACCACTGTAGTAATTCCTCTGGAACAAAGGAAAGAGAAAGTGTTAATTTTTAGTTATTTATTTTCTTCAATTTTGAATATTTTGTATGAAATGCGCGTTACAAGATTTTAATTTTTTTATAGCTAAAAGAAAAATTTTTCCACTTGCTGAGCGAGTCTAATGATTATCATATTTTATTTATTGCACCAAGTAATATGTATTCACTCTACTTAGTACCCCGTTAGTAAAACGGTATGTCTATGGATTTACAACGCTAAAATCAGGCGTTCGATTCCCCTTGGTGGGCTTAGCAGATAGCCCGATGTGGCTTTGCTATAAGAAAAACAATAACACACACTGTGCTCAGATATTTTCATTATATTTCTCACTTCCTGTACTATATAAAGTGTATTTTTAAAATGACATATCTTACAAACTTAAAAGTTCACTTGTTCACTTGTTACAAAAATTGTGCTAATTTTGTTTCCAGCTTACTCGTAAAGAAATATACAAAAAAAGATTTTCCTTTAATTATCTGTTTTTTTCAAAATAAGTTGTTTAGTAACGTAGGTGAATGAGATCTTTAACTAAAAATATTGTATTTAAATCAGTTATCCTGACGTTTTGATTGTTTCATTGCCGCAAGTAGGAAGGTTTTATCTTGTAATCAGCTATTTTTCATTATGTTCGTTTATTTTGTGAATTTCGCGCAAAGCAACACGAAGAACATTTGCGCTAGCCGTTCTTATTTTACCAGTGTAATACTAGAAGGAAGGAAGCTAGCCGCCACCATCCACCGCCATCTCATGGGCTACTCTTTGACCAACGAATAGTGAGATTAGACCTTCCACACCTTAAAAAGCGAGCATGTTTCGTGCAGCGGGAATTTAAACTTGTGACCCTCAGATTGCGAATCCAGCGCCCTAACTATTTTCATTATGACGCCAACTTGTTGTTCTACCTTCCCTTTTTATTTTATTTTTTTTCAATTCAAGCAATTATCAAGTATTTGAAGGTGTGGAAATTTCCCAAATATTTCCTTACAAAATTCATGATGACGAGAAAACCCACTTGTAGAGAAATATATATTTTTATATGCTCCAGCCGTTTTTACGTATATATTTCATTACAAAATTGTTACTTTTTGTAAAATTTTTGTTTTTATCGTTTAAAACCACCTAACGAAGGTTTAAATTTTCTAAATACTATACAAGGAATTTCTGGTTTTCGGACAAGGTCCTTATAATGCTTAGCATTTGGTTACGCCATCTAGTATTGTAAGTTAGATTTTTTCTACTTTTTTGTCTTGAGAAAGTATACAAGAACCCTAAGAATATCTAACTCTACAGATCTAAAAGTGATCTACTGCTAGAGCACTGATTTTACGAAATTTATAAATATTAATCTCTGTGAGTGAATCTGCAAATGCCGATTGATCAAGTTACTTGTCCATATATATATATATATGATAATATGCATTTTTAGTTACATTGTTTTACTTTATTATATTTATAATTTCCTGTAATTAATTATATTTTGTTGAAGGTTACATTAAAAATAAAATACATGATGAATGTTACCTTTCAATGTTGTTTACATATTCATTTTTATCTTTAAGTAAAATATTTCAGTGAAAGAAGGATAGTGTACCAGAAACTTATCCTAGTTTGATGGTTCCAAGATAAAAGATTTTTCAATAATTGTCTTTCTACAAGAGAAACATCATTATATAATACCGTTTTTTGTTAGTAATTATTACCTTGACTGTATTTATTTCAAGTGTAAACAGCCTCACCACTTACTGGAATTCAATATTTAACGAAAATATCAACAAACACTTATTGTTGACTACCAAGCAGTTAGTTATTCAAGGTACTGAACATAAGATTTATCTATCATCTAGGCAAACTAAACGAGGATTATCGAGTTAACTCTTGGTTAATTTACTTAGATAAATATATCTAAAGAAGAATTTATGTAACAAAGATTTCTACTAAAATAAATTTCCTGTGAATGAATTCAGATACTGAAAAGTATCTAATAAATATCGAGTAGAAAATGGAGCATAATACTAAATGAGAGCAATTAAAACTCACTCAGTGTGACAACATATTTACAAGTACCAGATACAATCTGGAGGTGGTAAACTTTATAACCTTAAATATTTGTGATGTATAACAGGTACTAAAATATACAAAAGTGAAAAGTATCTCAAATTAAAGTAACGTAATTGGTAACACATACTAAATAAAACATGTTAAATAACACATATTTAAACAAACAGGGCGACGGCCCGGCATGGCCAAGCGTGTTAAGGCGTTCGACTCGCATTCCGAAGTTTGCGGGTGCGAATCCCGCTCCCACTAAACATTCTCGCACCTCCTAGCCGTGGGGGCGTTATAAAGTGACGATCAATCCCACTATTCGTATAGGTTAGTGTTAAAATTGAAAATAAAGGAATTAAGATTCTCTTTCTAATATATTTGTAGTGATGAGGTTGAGATGCTACGATGTTTACCTTCAATAAATATCGAATACGTTGTACTCAAAAGAGATAATTTAGTAGCAAATTTGTTATTACGATTATTTATAGTAATTTTAATATTGTCTCTTTACAGCAAAGTAAAAAAAAAAGAAGTGATATATTTCTGAATCCAAACATATTAAGTAATAATTCATAATCAGTTAAGTTTATCTTTGGTTTTCTTTTACATATACAACTTCAGTATTATTAGATTTTATTATAAATTAAGTAGCAAAAATAATATTTCTAAATTCAAATGATGGTGTGATAGTACATATAAATTTTATTTCCAAATTAATAAAACACAGCTAGTGCTGCCATGTGCAGGTACCAAAGTCGGCAGAGAAGACTGTTATTTTGTTTAAAATCACATGTGTGCATAAATTCCAGTTTCTTAGAATACATAAATTCTATTGTGATATAGATATCTTTACACAGTTATTTTAAACAATCTACTAAGTTTCTACTCGAATTAGTAGGCCAGAGTAGATGAAAATATATTTTTTGACCTTTTCATTTGTTTATATAAAACTATAAAAAGAATCGATTTGTTTAAACGATTCCTATGGTTTCTTCAAAATATTTATTTTTAAAATGTTTTTAAAAAGATTGTGTTTTCTAAACAAAGAACGTATAATTTTCTGTTTTTGTTTTAATGTTTTTAAAAAATATCTTCTTCTTTATACTTTAACAGCAATTTTACTCTCTATATTATTAAATATCTTTTCTTCATAAAGTAGATTTTAATGCCATTTAGTGTTACCTGGGCAGTGTGATAACAAGAAAACAATTATCCCTTTGAGAAAAATATATAACAAATTTTATGTTTGTTTGTTTTGAGGTTAAAGAAAAAGATATTAGTGCTCTCCACATTACGGGAATTAAAGACCGGTTGCTTGTGGTGTAAGTCTGCAGAGATACAGTTGTGCTACTGGGGAACAGCTATATGAAGCAAAATATTCATTGAATTGTAGCATATAGTTGTGTTGAGATAAGAAGTTTAAATTTTTCAATACAGGAATGTCTGTTATATTTAAAGAAAAGTAACAATGTTCAATTAGCAGCAAGAGGAAAAATATAGAAGGATCAACAAGTTTTTCTCCCCTCTTGTCAGTTGAAGAAAGAAAAAAGGATCATTGTGTAACAAGTGAGAGTTAACAAAAGTCAGTGATAAAAGAGGTTTCGTGTGGCCTGAAAATGTACGCAATATAATACAGAAGGATTAACCTGAAGATGACCTCGGAAGGTCGAAACGTTGTTCTCTCCTTATCAATAAAATGTTAATACCCATACCAGGCGTTCTGAAATACATAGTCCAAAAAGCTCTGAGTTCGAAACCGAGGCAAACAGGATACAGGTTCACCAAAATAAGGTTTCAGGTCATACATTTCGTTCAACTGTAGCATAACCTCAAGCAACTGTACAAACAGGAATTTATATTACTCCGTTACGTGGAATGACGTTCAAATCACCGAATGTAACGTTTTGATATTTCTGTATTATGGGAATGTTAAAACGAGTACGGAGAAATCGCCGTTCTGGAACACAAGAGAGAAATCAAGAAGGAATACTCAATATTCAAGCCACTTGAAATCATTTTAAGCAGGATTAGACCAAATAGATCAATAAAACTTTTGGTGTTGTCAAGAACTCGAAAGGATTTGACGTCCTGTGTCAAAAACTGTAATTAGATCTAAAATCAACACAAGAGATGACAGTTTGTGCTTGAAAAAAATCAAAGTCATTCAATGAGCCACTGTGTCGTCATTGAAAATATAGAAGAAGGAGTAGACATTGTATTCTAAGGACAGAACATTTTGTCACGGAAATTATCCTGCAAAACTATTGTTTGTAAATTTTCGTTTTTCACAAATGTGAATAAATTACTTGGAATTTGTGAATTATTTCCATGACAAACTTCACGAACACCATTAACAATTCACGTGTTTTCATTATATTCATCCATTTTGACTCCTGTCTCAATTAAAACTTCATGCATCTCACGTTTTATTCAACAAATAATGCATTAAACCTTACTATCTATATTTATTTACCAGTCAGTGATTTCATTCATACTTGTATTGATTTTCCAGTCTTAAGTTGTGTAACATAAAATATATAACCAGAAAGAATCAATACAATGAATAGAACCACAACGGACAACAATACAATCAAGATTTTAAAAAAATAAAAATATTTTACATTATGATTTTAGTGCTTCATCCAATTGAATATCGTTCTTGGCTTTCGTTATTCCAGCTTCAGACTCTTCTTTCGTTCATGGTTTTCGTTTCTAATTAATTGATAAATCCAACTTTTGTCACTTTTTTATAATTATACTTGCACTTCAATTTTCTTTATTTAGTTAGTTATCACCATTAGATTCCATCTAGGAACATAAGGCCGCAAAGCTTTCGGATTCTTCAACAAGTATTTAAGTGAGTAGGTTGTTAGCCCACATCACCGAGCCGTCCCTAATTTAGCAGTGTACGACTAGAGGGAAGGCAGCTAGTCATCACCACCCACCGCCAACTCTTGGGCTACTCTTTTACCAACGAATAGTGGGATTGATCGTCACATTATAACGCCCCCACGGCTGGGAGGGCGAGCATGTTTGGCGCGACGCGGGCGCGAACCCGCGACCCTCGGATTACGAGTCGCATGCCTTACGCGCTTGGCCATGCCAGGCCTTTCTTTATTTAGGTTGCACTAATTTGTACCACATATTGGCTTTTACTAACGTAAACATCACAAACTGCACTTTGTTACTGGAAATCTATGACACATTTTTTTTGTGATGACGAGAAACTCACTTAAAGTGAAAAATTTATTTCATGACGGCTGGTATGGGTATTAAAATGCTTATCAAAATAAAGTAGAGACAAACGTTGCGACCTTCCTAGGTTATCTTCAGGTGAGCAAAGATAGTTTAATATTATGTTGGTTCCTTAACATTTTAACTCAGTGAAATATGAGTCATAAAATCTTGCATGACTGTTTAGTATCTTTTCGAAATATATTGAAGTTGGAAAAGAATGCAAAAAAGATCCTGCCGAGGAGTATAAATAACATTTATATATATATATATATATATATTGTGAATGTATCCTGCTGTCTAATATCATTTCTGGTTGACCGAGAATTTCTTTGTCTTCAGAGTCCTCCCAGTTTCCACCCTCCAGTCCCAATATTGTGGACCAAACTTTGCAAAATGTTCAAGCAACAGATGATAATTTCGAACTGTTTCTTATTGTTGTTTTTTACTAGTTAATTGTCGAGATAATTCCAAGGGATGGAGGAGTTTAATCTGTATAATAAACCATCTGTGAATCATGAAAGTTTTCCACATCTCATCAAATGATGGATATTTTATGCTTGTTATATATAATGTTAATAAATATTAAATATATGTTTTTGTTACTGGTAAATAAAATAAATATGAATAATTTTACAGAATAAATAACAATTCGCTCGGGATTTCAATGACAACTTAAATATTTCTTACATCGCGACCGGTATCCTGACATTTCGCAGCCGCAATTTCGCACCGGACTCTTGGCAGCCAACAATTTGACAGCTGAGCTTGTTAGCAGCGGACAATTTTGCACCCAGGAAAATTGGCAGCGGATGATAGGACGGATTTTCTCGGTCAATCGGATGCGAGGCTGTACTACTTAAGGCGAGCTGTAACTGTATTGTCTCGGAGATGTATCCGCGCTGGAAAGTGGTAAGTTCTGTAATTTTCACACATGTAGAAAGTTACCTGATTGTCCTTCTTGCTACCCTTATCGAATAAATAAACGTATCCATTGTTGCATGCCTTCGGCTTTCCTCTGTTTGATGTTACGTAAGTTACTGTGTTCTTCATGATGTTACTAATCAGCTGTTTGAAACTGTTTCAAAATAATTCAATGAAAGTTTGTCGAAAAGACTATGTGTTGAAGTTCTAACAGTAAACGCAGACATTTGATATGTTTTTTCCAGGTTTCATAGTGACGTCAATTTTCAAATGGATGTTAATTTGTTGTTAAGTTAACATCATGAACAACACCGTAACTTAATTATGTATTGCTTGGCTGAGTAATCATCCGCTGCCAATTTTCCTGGGTGCGAAATTGTCCGCTGCCAACGAGCTCGGCAGTCAAATTGTTGGCTGCCAAGAGTCGGGTGCGAAATTGCAGCTGCAAAATGTCGTAGAACCATTTTCTTACCTATATAGACTATGGTAATAAAAGCCAATCAGTAGGTTCTTTTCATAAACTTTTTTTTTACCACGTTAGTGGTTTGACTAACTTGTACAGTATTGTAACCAAAATAATTACACAGGCCTGCAACTTTAACTTCATGAAAATGTTTGGATTTTATTTACGGATTTCAGCAACACATATCTCAAAAATCAAATCATTTTCTGTTATAACGTAAAGATTTTATTTTTGCAAATATGAAATAGAAAACTCTTACTTAGATCAAGTAATTACCTCATTTACTACTAGAAGCGTTTATAATTATTATTATTATTGTTTAAAAAATAGAAACAAGCTGAAGGACAGGGAAAAAATTAACTATTTTTTATTGTTAAATAAGTGAGGAAATACAACTGTGCAATTTGAAATATATACTGTTTAAAAACAAAACCACTCAAATGTCACAACTAAAACTATTTACGTTGCTCTTAAGGAAAGTTTCCAGAATTTATGTTTATCATAAAAATATAGTATTTATCAGTATATAAAGAGAGGGAATGTAGATGCGTATTTTATGAATACATTTATTCTGTCATGCATTATTAGTTCTGTATCATAAGCATTTTAGCAAAAAGTCAGACAGTTTATTTTCCCAAATTTTATCAAATCTTTTTAAAACTCTTGCCTCTTTTCATTATCTTACGTTATAGATAGGTGTCGTGTTTAATAAGTTTAATATTATTACTGTAATGTACAACTACTTATAACTGTAAGTGTATATATACCTGATCTATTTAAGAATGGTAAATTTTATATATGTACATATCTTTAAGGTATAATAGGTCATAAACAAAGTATATGTGTACTTTGAAATATATACTATTTAAAAACAAACCATTCAAATGTCACAACTAAAACTAAATACGTTGCTATTTAGGAAAGTTCACATTTTAACATAATTTTCTGAAAGAAATTTAAAATGGCAAATTAGTATTTGAATATTTTCCCTCTAATATTAAGAAAAAACATTTAAATATTTCTAAATATTAAAGTGAAATAAGTGTAACAAAAAATCATCAGGACACAAAAAAATTAATCTCGTTAGGTTAAAATAATATCAAACATAAAACTTTAAGAAGCATATTCTTCTTTGGATCATCCAAAGATAGTGACATGCATTTGCCCAAAGTGCTAAGTATAACACAAAAATAACTATTGTTACACAAGAGATACTCCACATGTCTAGAGATTCATTGAAAAAAAACAGCTGCCAACAGAAAAGAAACGTTATGTGAGAGGCTGCTTGAACAACAGAAGTTATACCAGCTTGTTCAACTTGTAGCCCTTTATAGAGTAAAGCTGTTCCAAGTATTTCGAGGATGGAACAGAAAACGATTAACAAAGACGGTTCTCCACACGGTATAACCGGAAGTTCTCCCTCTAATAATATAATGATTAAAGTAACAAAAACACCAACCCATCCATTGTTGAGCAAATTCACAGAGACGGGAGTGTCTTTTATTGAGCGGGTACAAATTATATTAAAGGCAGTGAGTATTGTAGAACTGAAAGCTATAGAAACTCCGTAAAATCGATCTGATAAAGTTATATTCTATAACTCTTTAGTTTTTTGGAATTCCAAGGGAAGTTTTGATACAAGAGCAACGCCTACTACAGTTAGTACTGCTGATATAGCTTGCAATAAACCACTATTCTGTTAAACACTGATACCATAATTGGATAACTAAAGATAATGACACTCGCTTCTGCAACAGGTATATAGTGAAGTGCACTGTATCTCATGTACACTATCAATGCATAAACAACACTTCGAATTAATATAATTCTCCTTGTGAGCGGGGAACCAAATGGATGAACATTTTTAAATATAAGAGTGGGATTACTGTATACTGTCATAAAAACTGAGTTAACCCAAAGTACTTTTGCAGAATTTACAGTTTTTAAGAATTTAACAATGGCATATACTATGGGGAAAAAACTAGGCTAGCTAATATAGTAAATAATACACCTTTATACGTAGAAAAGAGTTTTAAACCAATGGTGTTTTTCATTTCATTGGTTACCGTATTACAACTTTCATTTTTTTTTATTAGAAGAGCTTTCGACAAGTTAATTTCACTGATATTAACATCATCCTGTGTACTAAAGCTTTCGGAACAGGGATTTCCAAGACTTTTCCTTTTGTTTTCTATGTTACTTGATATTGACGTATACAAGTTTCATTTAACTGTGAAAAGAAAAGATATATAAAGTTAATGTTACTTTTTATTATGTAGGATAATTGCACAGAGTAAAGTTTTAAAGGAAAGCGTACCTAACCAATAAAGTCATACATAACATGTCTCTCATAATAGATGACCAATGAACTTTAGTGTGTGTTCAGAGTTTCCTGTCTCATAACTTCTAAGTGTTATTATTGCATAAAAATAAACTCTGTAGATGTTAAAAATATGATAAAAATACGTTACACAGAAAGTTGTATTTTTTATGAACATTTATTTGTTTTTCTTACTAAAAATATTTTTTTGGTTATCGATAGCTGTTATCTTGCCTATATTTATTTTAAAATGTACTTTATACTATTATCAATATTAATATGCCAAGTTAAAATTAGAAGAGGCTCATACTACAAATTAACACAGTACCAACAAAATTGTGAAGCCTCTTCCTGACTCTGGATAACACCTACTGTTCCACAGAAGAACCAGCAGTTTGACAAACTATACGTACGTTTTCACAAAGATATTAGTATTCAATATATAGGTTTCTATGAAGCAATCTTTCGATTTACAAATCTAAAAATCAAGATCTCGATTCCCCTCAGTGGAACCAAGCAGATAATCCGATGTGGCTTTGTTATAAGAAAACACACAATCTGTAAAGTATTAAAATCGATTAATAGGGTAAAATAATTTATTTGGTAAATATTCAACCAAACAAGATATCGATGATATATCACTGGCGAATTAGATAGAACTAGAAGATCAATGGTAAAATGTTCCTGTATCATAAAATAGTCCTAAAAATAGTATTCTAAAGTAAATTACAGAAAGGGTATTATGATGAAAGTTCGGGTTCTATTCAAGCACAAAAATGACGACAGAGAAAGTGTGGAACCAATAAAATATCGATTATATTCTCCATGTTATGTTGAGACAGCTCAGTCAGTTATGTAATCATTAGCCGATCAAGTGATAACTTAATTTCTATTCCTGTCTTGCTTGGTTCATTTTCTCATATTCATTACGCAGCCTTATATTATTTTTGTTGTTTTTTTAATTAAGCGACAACCTTTGTCTTATACTTGTACATATTTTATCAGAAGCCGAATTATATGAGCATCTTGTCATCAGTCTTTGTGTTTTACTTCATATTTTATCTTCATCAACAATTTGTTATTTTGACTGTCTGTGAAAGGCTGATTTTGTTCCCAAGAGCTTACCGGAGATATTTTATCATGGCAAATCTGTTTCTCTGTTCAGTGTCTTTCATTTCAACTCTGTTTTAACTCTATCATCTTATACCCAAACATTATCAACACGAGTATTGTTTCTAACAGAAAAAAGTTTTAATATTCAAGAGTAAGCTCAAGAATAATAATTAAATATACAAATATGTAAAACAGGAAACACAGAAAAAAAATTAAGGCGAATTTGGTTTGTAGATAGGACAAACTTATCGATGTACTGAAAACTAAATGATATATATTAAAATATAGAAGCAAAGATGGTACAAATTACAAAATAAAACGGAGGAGCGTCGAAAATCCGATTCATAAAAGAAAAATCCAAGTAAACATAAAGAATATCAGAAAAGTTATATGATACATACATACAATAAAATTTATTCAGTAGAAATCTGTTACCACAGAAAACATTACATTACTGTGTTCAGTGTTTAGGTACTTGATCTACATATACATAATTATATAAATTTATATACGCAAACAAACAATTAAAACTACTATATAATTTATTATAATGGTTATTACAAATAATAATTCATATACAAAAGTTTAACAAACTTAAAAATTACTGAATCTTCTATCTAGTCTAGAACTGAATATTTTATCTGCGTTACAGGTCCAAGAGTAGCGAATTAATTCTAACTTTATACTATTACAATTCAGTAAGCAAGCCGACTTGTTTACCGACCAAGATCGTTAACGTCCTCGCGTTTATCACAATTATAACTACTAAGGTTTATAGTTTCCTGACTATAGCAATCGAACATCATTCTTTTAACTGTCCTATGGCATGACGATTTATAATTTTTAGGAGATGTTGTACAAAGATCATTTGGCTCAACAATATTCGAAGATACCTTAGATCTTAGGTGAAATATATATTGTTGATTCTTACTCTCAAGAATCCTTTTCAAATTTAGAAAACAGGAAACCCTTGTGCAATACATATTGGTTATTATTCATTACATACTTTTATAAATAGTTATTAAACAGTAATAAACATTAATATTAAAATAAATGTGTATTAATAAATCTGTTTCTCGACATATAAAGAGCAACAAGAGACTATTTCTAAATATACATAATAAACATTAGTTGTTCCTTAAAATACATAATAATATGGTGAAGAGCATGATCAGGCATGGTACGCCTGAGATTAAGTGAGAATGTATGTTAAATAAAATTACCCTTCACACAGACACAAATAACTACTACATACTGAACATAATATGAATCATAACCACAATTTTTTAAATATTTTTATCGCCCCACAAGAGAAAACCATTTACCAATAATATAAATAAAAATATTCAGGATATTCAGAATTATCCATCTTATTTAAATTTGAATTTGAAGGGTGAAGTAAAACGTTATCTTCGGTCTTAATGGACTATATTTAACCTCTGTCAACAGTTTTATAAGAACATGTTGTTTTTATGTTTAATTTGACGAAAAGTTACTAAAATGTTTAATTAACTATTTTTTACTAATTCTGCAGGGAAGTCAGTTCCTAACATCACACGCACCAACTCATGTGCTACTCTAATCAAATAGTACACCAATAAAGCACCGATAAACACAAATTGAAGAGCACAATTTTAATATTACAATCAAATACGACAATAAGAAACATATGTCCAACCAGAATACAGCTAAATTGTTCTATTTGAAGACTAGCAAACATTGATATATATTTTTAATTTATTTTTCTTCTTGAGAAGCTCATAAATAATATATATCTGTGCACCTGTTTAAATAGCATAAATAGTAGTTTGAAGTGGAAAATCTTCTACTTTGCTCTAGAAATTGATTATTCGAATATTTCTCAGAAACTTTAGTTAAGTAATAATATTGTAATGATTCGCTGGTGCCGATACATTTACAACCAGTGAACCATTCTACTTCAAGTTTTTATACGTTAGATATATAATTAATATTAGTCTTTGTATAAATTAGTTATAAAAGGTTAGTATCATTAAACTTGCGATACTTACAGGTTAAAAAGAATAGCAAGTACTGACTGGTGCATTGTGAATGTAGGTGTGTGTTTAATAAATAAATGTAGTCTGTCACTGCTTATTTCTTCCGAATAATAACCATTTATGAAACAAATGAAGTTATATTTCTTACCGAGTATCGGTGTTCTTTTAGAAAAGATTACGTGCAAGAAAACAGTAATTACCAATCAATAATAGATAAACAATAAAGACTACAGTTGTATAAAGACTACAGTTGGAACCTCGTTGTAATTAGAACTTAGTTATATATATATTACCTTCCTATGTCGATTGAAACACTGCCTTATATATATTCTTTGTCCATTGAGGAGAATTTAACATGTGATTTTAGCATTGCAAACAATGCAAACAAGATAGTAAGGATGGCATCTATATCATTTCTACATAATAGCACAAACAGCAATTAACATATAGCAATATATATATATAGCTATTCAATCATAGTTGCGATCCGGTTATGTTATTTTTGTCCGTTAACGTTCTACTACATTGTATGCCTGTACGATTCTGTGGGTATGTTGCAAATGCTATCTCTACTCTTTTGTTGGCATTGTTTTCGAAGGACTGATATCAGCCATTCCTACATTCACTTCTTTTTTGTAAACGTTTTATTCTTGACTTGTACATATATATATATTTAGGAAGGAGAAATAACAATAATGCAAAATAATTTAATGCATGTACTTTGAAACATTCACGTTTTATATAAAATAATGAAATGTCACTCATAAAACTAAAATAAATTGCTTGATCTTAAGGAAACCCTTAAGAAAGCAAGTTCATATTTTAGCATAGTTTTTAAAACATGTTTAGCTTACAATTTAAATTTATGGATGATTTCTTAAACACAGAAATGTCATTTTTATGACAATATAAAATAAACCTTTTAAGAAAACTTTCTGATGTTTTGAAAATCCTGAGATGTTGATAATAATTATTTCTTCAAAGTACTAAGTATAATACAAAAAATAACTATTATTACACCTGAGATATTCCACATGTCTGGAATTTAATTGAAGAAAAACATTTGCTAATAGAAATGAAAAGTAATATGAAAGGCTTCTTGAACAACAGAAGTTTCACCTGCTTGTTCAATTTGTAGACCTTTATACAGTAAACCTACTCCAGTTACCTCAATTAGAGACCCAAAGACAAGTAACAAAGATGGTTCTCCACACGGTGTGATTGGAAGTTCTCTCTCTGAGAATATAATGAGTATACTAATAATAACACCAACCCATCCATTATTGAACACAATTACAGAAACTGGAGAGTCTTTTATCAAGCGTGTACAAATTTTGGTAAAGGCTACGAGTATTGTAGACCGAAATCAATAGAAACTCAGTAAACCCTATCTGATAAAGGTATACTGTTTAACTACTTAGCTTGTTGAAGTTCTAAGGGTAGTTTTGATTCCAGAGCAACACCTAGTATAGTTAGTACTGCTGACATAGCTTGCAAGAAACCAAAGGGTTCTCTTAACTCTATTCTGCCCATTACAGATAATATAAATGGATAACTGAAGATAACGCTCGCTTCAGTAATGGGTAAATAGCGAAGTGCACTGTATCTCATATACAGTATCAAAGCATGAAAAACACTTCGAGCTAATATAAATTTTCTTGTTGGTGGTGGACCAAGTGAAGGAATATTTTGATATACGACTGGAACGATACTGAATATTGTCATAACAACTGTGTTAACACAAAGTACTCTTGTAATATGTACAGTTTTTAAATACTTAACAATAGTATACACAGTAGAGAAAAGTAGAGTAGCTAGCATAGTAAACAATAAACCTTTATACAATGATAAAAGTCCTCTTAAACCAAGAGAATTGTTGTTGTTTTTTTGCTAGTGGTCATGTGAACACTTTCGGTACGGTCGATAAAAAGAGTCTGTAGTAAATCAGCTTCTAGCTTATCAATATCATCCTGTGGACGAAAAGTTTCGGAATTGTGTTTTCTGAGAACTTTCTTACCGGTATCCATAATATTGAATACTGATATATGTAAGTTTCGTTTACCTGTGAAAAAAGGAAGACATAAAATTACCTTGTAATTCTTGAATAGAAATAAACCTTTTAATATTTGCTTTTGTCTCCCGATTTTTTTGTATTGCGCCTAGCAAAAACTAGTAAATAGTATAACTTTACTTATAAAACATTTTAAATAAGATACTAAAATTGTCTTCTAACTTTTCTCAGTCTCAAAGGTTTTTAATGCGATTATTTGAAGAAGAAAGCTTTTTAGGTATTGAAAATATAGTAGGAAACCTTATAAAGAATGATGTATCCGACATAGATTGTTTATGTTTTTAAAAAAATTATTAGTGTTATTTATAGTTCTATTGTTACGATAACTTATTTCAAAATTTGAAAGAACGTTTCTCAACTGTTAAAAGCAATGACGTGTATTTAACGATATTTCATTTTTAACGTTACGTTTGACAACCAATATATATAAATATACATTTACGTTCTTTATGATTTTAAGTCTCAGATGTTTAAGTTTGATTTTCAAATTATATACTCGAAACTGCTCACATTTAATTATAGATGTATTGCAGTTTCTATAACGACTTATATCCTTCTATCTCAAGGTTACTGTGGAAACATTTAAAGGGTACCTGGTAATGTTTTCGAATTATTGTTTTTGTTTTCCGAAATATAAATATTCTCGCAGAAAATATACCAAATGCAGTCGAGATTTCCTCGCACGTAATGGTTTTTAAAAACATTATTTCTATAAGTCTTCATCTTAAAGGTAAATAGTTAAAGTGAATCAGTTAACTTTTTTAATCATCAGTAACTATCATCCTGCATGTATTTATTTGAAAATGTATTTTTGCTTTTCAGAATATATGATGCATTATGGAGAGATTTAAACTTTTTATAATCAAGTTACAGAAGAACGAGCTTTAATTTCTAGATTATAATAAAAATAACTGTTTCTCTCACTTAACATTCGGCCATTTGAATTCTTCAGGATAAGTAGTACAAGCCATGTAATAATGTACAGAGTCTGAATAAGTTATATTAAAACGATATTTCATTCTCTGCCGCCTCGTTACAGTTCGTGTTTCTTATGATGACTGTTCCCTTCTTCACAATAATCATTAAGCGTCGTATCTATAAAGAAAGATATCTACTGTAAGGTCGTCCAAACAATGTGTGAGAAAGGTGGCTCCAGAACGCTTATTTATTCTTCATAGTGAATATGTATCCTGTATGTCTTCATGTAGAATTAAGCACCAAAGCTAACTGCATGAGTATATGAAGATTTTGCTTCCGGTAAAGTTCCAAAACATTATTCTCAAAAGCGACGATTTTTGATGACATCATACAACTTACGAAATGTCAAATACCACTCATATATAATTATGATTTGTCCTGCTTCCTCAAGACCGAACATTATTTGTTATTGTATTATAAGCGAAAAAAATAGTTTTAAAATAGTTACAAATTAGCATGTGATCGTATTTGGTACGAAAAACTTTATTCTTATTTTTGCTTTAAAGAACAATATTCTAATCATTGGTTATTTATCATATTATGTACAAATACCCTGATACTTTTCAGATTCTTTTCTTAGCTGCTTTACATGAAGCGAGGTAACGTAGGAGGACTAAACCTAGGTTTGAATATCCCTGGGAAGCACAATGCATATAGGCCATTGTTTAGCTTCAGGCTTATTTACAAATAAACAAACAACTATTTTCCACAGAAGGAGACGAACGCAAGGCTATTACAAATCTATTTCCACTCGGTGTCCGTAATTTAACAGACAGAGACTAGCAGGAAACATGTTAGTCAACATCACTCAATTATTGAGCTACTAATCTGCTAACAAACAACAAAATTAACTACCACATTTTAAGAGCGAATACGTTCGATAACAAGGATTCGAATCCAAGATCCCATTTATGAGTTGAGCATCCTAACCAGCAACCCATGCAGATCCAAGCAGAAATTGTACAATACTGGTACTTCGACTCGATGAATAACATTTTCATCGCTTAACTGTGCTGAGAAGAGCTCTAACAATTGGAGAAGGTAAGGTGTTTTCTATTTCAGCGGTTTTTATTAATCCATACTTTTAGTTCTATCAGAAAAAAAATCAAAATTTCACTTTTAATGACAATAGATATTAAATTGAGATTGTTTAGTTTTTACGATACAAAATGCATTCGTTCTTCACTTTTATATGTTTTCAAAAAATAATAGCACCATAAACAATCAGAAACGAACCAAAATGCTTAGAAAAGAAATCCAGAATTACAACATGAAAATTAGTGTTTATTGTAATTTTTAAATAGATATTGAAATTGTAGATGTGTTTTGAAAAAATAAATAAGGGTTGTTTTGTTTTACATCGCATAACATGCTACTTCATAAGAAATTAGCATGTGCAATGGATCGTCTGACACAAATTTTAAAATAATATGTTACGAAATTTTATACGACAGTTAAGTGTTAAAACGATAAAAAGGGGCTTCTAAAGAAATGTGTCCTTAGTCTCAATAAGTTAAAGTCGGGCAAAAAACAGAAAAAAAAAACATATTCAGCAATGCAACCTTGAAATAACGAAAACATTTTTATTGGAAAGACGAAAAAGCAAGTGCCCTGGCTGAATCTTTATGCTTATGATTTAGTTATTTGGTTTCCAATAATTAGATACCATAACTGTAACAAGCAACCACAATATGAGAGTATAATAGCGATTGTATAATGACGAATAAGTTTTACTTATAAGTACGTGGATATTTTGTTTGTATTAACACAAAAAATGTCATTAATATAAAGGTAATATAATTCTTGCTCTTTCTCTACGAAGTAATTATCGACTTGTCTAGTGTGATCGTTGCACATGAACATAACTCATTTGAACTGGCTTTGAGAAAATGTGATAGAAATGTAAGAGCAAGAACTGTTAGTATGAGAACACTTTACTTTTCCTTTGTATACCAAACTATGTGTATATGTTGTAAAATTATCATTTTTACGCTATTGTTCTTATTGTATCATGGAAATTTGTTTTGCTTTAGAATATAATGTTATTTTTAACCCCTAACTGATACTATGAGAATTCATTATCTCCTTTTAAATCATATTAGTCACTGTGTGAGCCGTTTGGTGATTAATACAGAAGGTACTGATCACAAACCTCCAAGTCCGAGCCGCAGTATATTACTAAACATACTTCTCTTGCTCATTTTAGAGGTTTATAATGGGATTAGTAGTGTATTTCTACTAATTATTAGTGAGTATTTCTCACTGCTTACCTGTATTTATAAATTGGGAATATTGTGCCTGAATATAGTTAACTTGAGATTACTTCTTAAACATTATAAATCCAGAAATCAGATATGCATAAAAATATGTTAATTATTTCTAACTCTTATTTGAAGTGAACTGTGTTTGATATGATCGTCAGCAATATTTAACGGTATAATATTATATATGGAATATGTGTAATCCTTGAATGAAACTGTTTAACTAACGATAAATATCGATGGTAGAGTTAATAAAATACAACCTCCTTATTTCCTACTGTCATCTTATTTAATCCAAAATGTATTACACTGTTAAGTATTAACTTTACTCAAGTTTTTATTGTGTTTGTGATTTCTTATAGCAAAGCCACATTGGGCTATCTGCTGAGCCCACCGAGGGGAATCGAACCCCTGATTTTAGCGTTGTAAATCCGTAGACATACCACTGTTCTAGCGGGGGGCCCAAGTTTTTATATAAACTACATTTTGAGGAAAGTTTAAGAAAAAGAAAATCTTAACCCACTTTTCTTTTTCGTATCAAATGTATTTACTCTGGTACTCTTTATGGTGTTTTGTTTATTTTCACCACCAAAAAAATGTATGCATCTCAAATCCCTCTGTATCTATTTACAAATGACAAGAGCATGCTCTGTACGTACCACGTAAAACAGAACAATTGGTTTCGTTATATTATGATATGAAACTATAGATTTACTTGCTGTGTAAAGATTGTATTCAACATGCATACGTTGTTTATTTTGAAGCATACCGTACAGATCTTAGCGAAACGAATTAGAAAATGAACAATATTTCAATACAAAATAGTTTGTTTCATGAACTGAATTTGAGGAAACGTTTTTCCTTCTTTGATAAAATATTCATGAAAATATTATTTGTATGTTTAAAAGGGATTTAACCTGAGAGGCTGAACTTTTGTAAATTCCTACACATTTAATACATAGAGGAACTATTACTGAAAGAAGTGTATCACATTACTCATCAGAAAGTCATGCAACATGTGTGATATTTTTTTAAACGATTCAGTCACTACTCACATAAAAGATCAGAAATGCATACCATTTTATTTTTTTATTTCTGATGTTTTGTGTTACAAATACATTATAGTAAGTTGTGATCTTATATTTTCATAACTAGTGGTAAAAATAGAAATGAAATAACATTCTGGCAATATATTCCGAAGAATAACTACGCAGATAGTCTAGCTGCTTTGCACCAATTAATGCTAAACAACCAAAGAACAGCAATAGAGTGATTCATAACAAAAAAACCCAAAAAAATAAGTCCCCCAATTGCACAGTGGCATGTCTGCTCACTCACACTGCTAGAAACCATATTTCAATACCTGGGTTAGGTGGAGCACAGACAGCACTTTGTGTAGCTTTGTGCTTAATAACAACGAAGTACACAAAAGAAATATAAGTTTTTTCTCGTCGTCAAAATATATAATTTTATTGCACGTTTTAAAATAATATCTAAATTGTCACTGTAAAAAAGTGAAAGGAAATGATAAGACACATATCTTTAAACTCCACGTAAAATTTCTCTAATTCTCCGAGGTATATTCTAATAACTATGTTAACAAATAATTATGCTAACTCCAAATCTTGTAGGTGAAAAGATAAAACGTTTATGATCTCGTTAAATGTACTTCCCTTTCCACCATCTAATAAAAGAATAATTCAAAAGTAGCTAACTAATAATCTAACCTCTGACGTGAGACTTTCAGGTGGTTTAATTTATTAGTCTGTTTGTTGTTAAGCAGAAAGCTACAAAATTAACACTTTAGGCTAAATCAGGTGGTTATGGCGCTCAGTTCTCAGTTTGTGGGTCGCGTATTCAAAGTCCAGTCCAATAAAACATGCTCATCCTTTCAGCCGTTTGGAGCGTTATAAGGTGACGGTCAATATCACTCACAATTCATGGTAGAAAATGCAGTCCAACAGTTGGCGGTAGGTGGTGATTACTATCTCTCTTCCATCTTGTCTTTCATTGTTAAATTAAGGGCGCTAGAGCAAACAGCTGCTACGTAGCGTTGCAGAAAATTCAAACCATATCTTGGCAAGATTTCCTTTAACGGGAGACAACGTTTGTTCACAGAACGAGAACTTTGTCATCAGTCAACCTACTTAAAACAAGAAAACATTATTGAGAAACGGGCTTTTACTGAATCAGAAAGGAATAATTTAATTGGTGTTCTAACACCAAGATATGTTTTACATATAGAAAATCTCACTTTTAAAAATTCATTTTGCACTTAATGTGTGTTACCTTGACTTACTCTAACTTGTTTCCAAAACAAGGAACAAAACGTAATCGCTAAAGTTTAAGCCTTCATTTTCCAAACAATCATATCCACAATCAAATTTAGGCGTATTACATTTTAATCATTAGTATTTACGCATGTGTGTATTTTCTTTTCAAAGCTACATCGGGCTATCTGCTGTATTCACCGACAGGAATCGAGCCCTTGATATCAGCGTTGTAAATCCAAAGGATTAGCGCTGTTCTTGTGAGTAACAATAGTATTTTCATTTATATTTATAAGAAAACAATAAAAATTATCTTTTTTGTCTCTAATTTCAAACCATAAAAAAGGGATGAGTCAGTCACCAGCAAACATGTTTACCATCCCTTGTGATGGACTGACGTTAACATACTGTTTAAAATATCCAGAGCTATACTAAAGGAATACTTTTTAAAGAGTTTAGATGTCTAATTTCTAATTCAGTTAATGTTTGTTTATAAAAAAAAACTTTAGAATAAAAATGTATCCATTCTTTGTAAATAACATTTGGTAGGGAAGAATACAAGCTTCGGAGCCTTGTAGAATTATGTTTTTATTGTCGATCTAGCTGTATCAAGCCGATAACTTTGGTTATTTTCTTTTTTTATTAATAACAAAAGGCATGTTTTCAGATGTTGAAATGTTAATTCCAGTGATTATTTTATTTTAAGAGTTCTCTTGGATGAAGTAAGGAAAATATTTTTATTATTTTTACCCAGACGTAACAGAAGATTTTATTGTTATGTCAGAGCAGGGTGGGTCAACTTCTGCCTGCCAGATGATTTTTTTATGGCATGCAGATACCTCAAAAAAGAATGTCGGGACAAATTATCTTAAGAAAGATGAGAAATACCTTTGTTTTAGTAACAATTACAGAAGAAATAAATAGCAATTTAAACTAAATATCAGTGTGATTTTAATAAAACTTGTATAACTGTTTAAATTATTGAATAATTTATTTTTAACTATACCAAACCTGCTACCTGTACAAACTTAAAGATTAGACCAGCGTCCGAGTCTTTCCAGTTCAGAAAGAAGTAATATTGTTTATTTTACATATTGCTAATGGAATACAAAACAAAATTAGTGTTAAATAAATTACTTTTAGAATTATAGTTGTGATTAGCTGCCGGTACCATGTAGGAGTGCAAAAATGAATTTCACATTTTTGTCGTCGAATTTGATCAGCCTATCTATATCCCACAAAGGGTGATGTGATTATAAATCTGTTACCATAATTCTTACACTTGCACTCCATTATAGCCAAAACTGTATTAATTTACTTTTATATTTATCCCTAAAATGAATTTCCACACACAAAATTCAAACTTAGGTATGTAAATTTTGTAGTATTTTGTCTTTTTTATGGAACATTCTGTATATCCTAAAGTATCTTGATTTATCTACTTGGAAAAAGGTTTTGTATTGTAAGGAGATTAGGAATATTGCTTGGTAAGAAATGTAATTGTTATTTATATTATATTCAGTATATAATAGTCACATGTGTGTATGTATGACGGGTAATTTAATTTGACATGTATTCTTACTATCGACCAGACTGTTCTGAATTTCAAGAATTAAATAATGTTCATTATTTTTATTTAGAAATAGTCTTTTGTTGCTATTTATATGTCTTGTAACATATTTACTAATAAGTGTTCATTTTAATGTTGATATTTATTTCAGTTAAATATATATTTAGAAACGCGTGTAATGTATATTATTGAATATGTTCTCTAAATATATACAAGACTCTTGAGAGTAAGAATCAACAATATATATTTTACGAAAAAGCTATACTTGTGATAAACGCTTATTAACAGGAAAATTACGGATATTTGATCACGAACGTTTATAGGTTTAAAGCATTTCAAACCGTTTACTTTCTGCGAATTAATTTTGGACGTTAGTGTTTTTACGATGATATTAAAAGTCAGCTTGTAATTGGCGTGAGACCACCATGTAACAGACAGCTTGGTGACTTAGGTGACACGAAACAGTATAAATTCAGAATTATTTTGCTCGTCGAGTACCTGGATTGTCGGTGAAATATTCAGTTTTAGACCAGACAGAAGACTCAGTATAAATTAAAAATTTCTCAAAGTTTGGAAATTAATTATCATTCCTAATAACGGTTATTATAAATCATATAGTTTTTTCTCTGTAAAAATGTACTACTTTTCGGAAATAAAGTATCTATTCCTATATCTTGTGTTTATTTTTTCAAATATTTAACGTAATAATGTAATGTTTCCTATGGTAACAAATTTGTACTGAATTAAATTGTATTTTTTGTGTGTACCATGTAAGATTTCTCTTGTTCTTTATGTTTCTTTTCTATATTAATTTATAAATAAGACATCAGAAGCTCCTCTGCTTATTTTGTAATTCGTATTATCTCTCCTTCCATATTTTCATATACGTAATTTTTAATTGTCTGTCTATCAATAAGTTGCTATTTCTATATGTCAAACTTCGCCTTATATTTTTATGTGATTTCTGTTTTACATGCTTGTAAACTTAACTACTACCTAAAAGTAATGTTTTAATAAAGGAAATTTTATAAAGTTATTCTTGAATATTAATTTTTTTTCTTTAGTTTAGAAACAATATTTAAAGTTCGTTATGTTTGCATAGGAGACGATAGGTTTACAACAGAAGCAAAAAGATTATTCAGAGTTAAATTAAAGAAACTTAGCACAGAAGCAGATTTGCTATGATAACCAATATCAAGTATAGTAAAGTAACTTCAGTAATATCTACAGAATGAAATCAGGTTTTCGGAAACAGTCTAAACAATCGCAAATTGTTAATAAAGTAAAAATATGAAGTAAAATACAAAGAGTAGTAATAAGATGCTTACGTAATTCACCTTCCGATATAAGATATAATAGTTGTCGCTAAATTAAAAACAAACAAACCAAGTAAGGCTGGCTACTGAATTTGAGAAAAGAAACCAAACAAGAGAGAGAAGGAAGCAAAGTTGTCATTTGATCAGCTGATGATTACGTAGCACTCTAAGCAGCCTAGACGTAATAAAATCCACATATTACTGGTTCCTAGTTTATCTGTCAAACTTTTAGTACTTGAATAGAATTTGAGAACATCCATTAAATTATGCACTTCGCGCAATCCATTAAATTATGTACCTGCGCGCACATGTGCCAATTTTCGCACCTGCACGCGCATTTACCAAAATAAACACCTGAGCGCGGAAGTACCAATTTACATACGTGCGAGCGCATTAACAAAATAAGCATCTTCTCTCGAATGAACTAAAATTAATACCTGCAGGCGCATGAATTAAAATTAGCATCTGCGCGAGCATGAAACAAAATAAATACCTGAGCGCGCATGAATGAAAATAAAGACCCGCGCGCGCATGTACCATATTTATACACGTGCGTGCGTAACCACCAAAATAAGAACCTTTGCGCGCATCTTCGAAAATGAACACTTGCGTTCGCACGTACCAAATAGGCAACTCAAGACAATACATGGACATTGCCCTGAAAAAGGCCGGAGTATTGTGGGTTACTCCGGCCCGAAAGCACCACAACAAGAACATAGTAATAGCCGACATGAAAGTTAGGGATGGAGGAAGAGATCTTGTGCATCTGACCCTCCTGAGTATCTAAAATCTAACGTACCCAACTACCCACAAATAAGAAGTGAACGTGCCAAAATCAACACCTGCTCTCGTATGTTCCAATTCACACAGCTGTGCGCTTTTAAAACAAAACAAACATCTGCCCATGCAAGTAACAATATACGCATCTGCGCGCTCAACTGTATCTTATATACAGTAACAGATCATGAAAAACACTTCGAACTAATATAAATTTTCTTGTAAGTGGTGGTCCAAGTGAAGGAATATTTTGATATACGACAGAAATGACACTGCATAGTATCAATGCAACTGTGTTAACCTAAAGTGCTTTTCCAGTATTTATAGTTTTAAATACTTAAGAACAGTATACGTTCTGGAGAAAAGTTGAGTACGTAACATAGTAAATAATAGACCTTTATAAAATGATAAAGTCCATATGTTTCTGAGTACCAAGGGTAGCTGCATCTTAGGAATTCTTAATATTTGATAAGCATGCATCAATAAAATCTGAGTATATGAATATCTTGCTTCCGGCAAAGCTGTAAAACATTTTTCTCAAAAACGACGATTTTCGATGACATCAAACTACTTACGAAATGCCAAACACTGCTTGTGTATAATTATAATTCATGCTACTTCCTCGTAGCCTAATGTTGTTTGTGGCTGTATTATAAACTGGAGAACTAATCTTTGTAATAGTTACAAATTAATATGTAATCGTATCAGGTACGAAAAACATTTTTTATTTTTATTATTACTTTAATAAACAGTATTCTCATAACACATTTTCATATACCACAGGAGAAACTTAAAGGAATACTTTTTCAGTAGTTAAACTGTCCAATCTCCAATTCATTAAAAAAACTAACAACAACAACATTAAAATAAAAAATTATCCGTTCTTTGTAAACAGCATTTTGTAGAGAAGAATACAAGCTACTGAGACTCGTAGCATTATGTGTTTATTGTCGATCTAGTTATATCAAGACTATAATTTCGGTTATTTTCTTTTACAGAACAAAAGGCATGTTTTCAGATGTTTAAATGCTACCTCCAGCGGTTATTTTAGTTAAAGAGTTCTTTCGGATGAAGTAACAAAAACATTTTTATTATTTTTACAAAGACAAAACAGAAGATTTTATTGGTTATGTCAGTGCAGGAGAGAGATAATTTTTTCCGGGCCTTCAAATTCCTCAAAAAGGAATGTTAGGGAAATTATCATCAGAAAGATGAAAATTACTTTTGTTTTGCTTACAATTGCAGAGTGAACAAATAGCAATTTAAACTAAATATCAGATGATTTTAATAAGTTTTATTATTGTTTAAGTTGTTGAATAATTTATTTTTGATTATACCAAACCTATTCTCTCTGCCAGCTTTAAGGTAGGCTTTGCAGTTCAGAAAGGAGAAATATTGTTTATTTTACATATCGCCCATAGCATACGAAAAAACTCACTCTAAACTTACTTTTAGAACACTAGTTGTGATTAGCTGCCGGGACAAGGTAGCGCTGCTAAAAAAAGGGATCCATATTATTTTCGGATTTGATTAGTCAATCCATATGACACAAAGAGTGACGTGTTTTATAAATCTGTTACCATAACACTTACATTTGCACTCCAGAATAGCTAAAACGGTATTCACTTGCTTTTAAATTTAAATCTAAAATGAATGTCTATGCAAAAAAGAACACAGGGCATTTAAACAACACTAGTATTTTTTAAATACTGAAATCTCGCTATTATAGATTATTCAATGACGCCTAAATATCCTTATAACAAGTACGTAACAGCAGTTTCGTGACTGTTTTAGAGTTAAAAAGATAGATAGATGTGATATAATTATTTTTCGATTTATTCTTTTTGTCGCAGTAAAAACAAATACTGCATATAGAAGGAACATAAAGATATTTTTCCTAATAGATAATTATCTGAAATAGGATTTCAAACTTGCCAAACACATTTTCACATTTTTATCTAAATGTTTTTCATTGTAATTTTGATTGTAAATTACTCTCCATGGCCACTTACAAAATGACTGTTAACTTAAGAAACTAGTATTGGTGGAAGAAGATAAAAATTTAGGAATAACATTGTGTTATAAGATACTGTATTAGCAATAATAAATTTTTCTGAAAGCTGAGACTTGAATTTTTGTTTTGGAGGAAATGAAGAGTGATAAGGTGAGAGCTAATTGTATAAGGATATTTACAAAGATTGGGGGTCTCGGTCCTACAAGATAATTATCTTATCCACCATTGAATTGAATTTTTATCAAACCAGTCTTCTGAAACCAACCAGTGAATGTTCTTTCTGGAATCTGATAAGCTGATTATTGAGTTAAAAGTTAGAGATCATTATATAAAGCATACAGCTTGCTTTAGAACAAAGTAATAAAAAGTATTTTATTTCTAAGAGTAATTTTTATTTTCTCCTAGTTCGAAGATATAATATTTTATCAAAAGTGTTGTATACCGTTTTAGGTAAAGGAAAATAAAAGGCATTCATGGGATTTACTAAGTGGGATAAACAATTATCACACTTTAATCTATGTACTGTTTCATATTCCTTTATAAAACTAGATTCCTTTTTGGACTAAATTAGTTATCGCTTGTATATCAGAACAGTGATTGGATTTTGTTATTTGTCACAGATTGCAAGCTTATTGGTTTATTTGTTTTGCTTCTGGTTTAAATATCGAAATTGAACATATTTTATTTTCTAGTTCACCATTCAAGAATATTAAATGATTTCTTTTAGATCTTAGTTCACTAATTAATCAGTATCAACTATTCTACTAAAAGGGTATTAATGAATTTTGACACTAGTTTGGCCCGGCATGGCCAAGCGTGTTAAGGCATGCTACTCGTCGTAATCTGAGGGTCGCGGGTTCGCATCCCCGTCGCGCCAAACATGCTCGCCCTTTCAGCCGTGGGGGCGTTATAATGTGACGGTCAATCCCACTATTCGTTGGTAAAAGAGTAGCCCAAGAGTTGGCGGTGGGTGGTGATGACTAGCTGCCTTCCTTCTAGTCTTACACTGCTAAATTAGGGACGGCTAGCACAGATAGCCCTCGAGTATCTTTGTGCGAAATTCAAAACAAACAAACACTAGTTATTATACTAACTGTATTTACTCCAAAAGCAAACTTATTCTTTATAAATGAAGCATTTCACTGCATAAAAAATTAAAAGTATATAGTGTTGACCTGCAAATACCTTTAATTTGACTATAACGTAAACTTATCGTAACAAGTATTTATGTTAGTATATTAACGTTTCAAAATTCATTTGTTTTTATAATTTAAGCATAATTAACTATGCGCATTAAATTATATCTTGTTGAAATTTACTGAATTAATAGTTTGCATGACATATTAAAATTAAAAAGGTATAAGCCTAATAAAAGATTATTTCTTTAAATACATTCACATTATAAAAAGATATGACTGTCACACTGATTACCTTTTATCAGGACTGAATTCTTCTCTACCAGTAGTCTCCAACTACACAAATGTTAGGCATAAACACATACAAAATGTTAAATAACGGAAACTTTCAAAATTTTAACTATTAATTATACTTATAAAAGCGGATATTACGTTTGAAACTGTCACTTCAGTGGAACTGGCTGATATTATTGTCTTGCTTTCTAATTTATTATGTGATGTAAAAGAAGCAGAAGAAAGGAGAACAATAAATTAAAAAATTTTGGTATGATATTTACACATTCCTAAAACTTGTGTTCTGGAAATACTGCACGGTGTTGTAAAGTTCTAATGACGTTGAAAGGAGATATATAGCATGCCATTTAAAGAACAATCTCAGCGATACCTACATTAGAAGTGCTGCCGCCTACCGAAGTATAATTTTTAATTATTATCATGAATGGTTATTTCACAGAAGAACAAAGCAATGACAAAATACAGTTATTTATAAAATGAGCACCTACGTATATACTACACCAGTCAATACTTGCTATTCCTTATAACACATTTAGTTTCATTCACAAACGAAAATCAAATATAAGTATCGAAGTAAACCTACATATCCTAGAAAGGTAAAGTGAAAAACTATTTTTCAACTTATATTTTATTGCTAGTGCGTTTGTTCTCTAGTTTTGACACTTCAATGATGTTTTGCGAAATGTTGAAAATAAGAGGATATTTCAAGTGAAATGTCTATCTGGTCGTCATTAATTTTAAATCAAGGAAGTATTTAAACAGATACAAATATATTATTAAGAATCTTCTAAATTACGTTTTAGGACAGAACTGTAAATATCGTAAGTTTAATGATTCTAACCTCATATAACTAACTTATCCAAAAACTAATGTTAATTGCATATCTGAGATGTGAAAACGTAAAACAAAAATGATTGCACTGGTTGTAACTAATGTAACTATACCAGTGAATCATGGGCATATTATTCATTAACTAAAGTTTTTAAGAAATATGCGATTAATCAATTGCAGGAGCATGGTAGGAGACTGTCTACTCCAAACTACCATTTATGCTATTTGGACAGGTTCACAGGTACGTATTGTTCATGAACTTGTCGACAAGAAAAGTAAACTGAAAATATAACGACTTTTATGTCAAATAAGGCAATAACCTTCAAATATAACAATGTGGCTAGATTCAAGTCAGAATCTGTCTCTAATTACAATATTTGATTATTAAAATATATACTGTGCTCCTCGATTTGTGTCTATCGGTGCTTTATGGGTGTACTATTTCATTAGAGTAGCACATGTGTTTGTGCGTGTGATGTTACTAGCTGGTTTCCTTGCGGAATTAGAAAGAAATAGCTATTAAAACGGTTTAGTAACTTTGTACGAAATTAAATAAAAAATTATTGACCGAGGTTAAATATAGCACACGAAGATATAAGGTAGCATTTACTTGATTCTTGAAATTCGAATTTAAATATGCAAATTTCATAATATTTTATCTATATAATGGATCATTCTGTATAACATAAAGTATTTTTATTTATATTCTTGGTAAATGGTTTTGTCTTGTGAAGAGATAAGGAATATTGATTTATAAAAAATGTGGTCATAATTCATATTATATTCAGTACATAGTTGTTATTTGTGTCTATGTAAAGGGTATTTTTAGTTCTCATACATTCTCACTTAATCTCTTGTGTGCCATGCCTGACCTTGCTCTCCACTATATTATTGTGTATTTCAAGGTTTAACTAATGTTCATGATCTATATTTAGAAATAGTTTACTTTTCATAAAATAACACACGTGGGATAATAGATTACAAAGTGTTTACTAAAGTTTCATAAGTTTTTCTTATATCAACAATAATGAAATAAACAGTAAAATATCGTGAATATTGTTTATTCCTATCACATGATAATAACATTTTAATCACTTCTAGACCTTAGTAAACATGTTGAAGAAAGATGATGATGAACGAAAATAACAAGCCTTCGTTTTTGGTATTCGATGGTTTTCGACTATGGAACTCTCTGTATAGCTGAAATGTTGTACCTACATCGGATACATAGCAAATATGTCATGGATCTTTTCATTATGGCTATAATAAACTAATTTATCAGTAGAGCGATATAATCCGGTTTATAGGTCACAAAGTTTAGTTAAACGTTTGCCTTCCAATTTGTAAGAAATGTAGGATGGTCACGAAAGGAAGTAAATTCAATTGATAACCCTGACAGATAATTTTGACTCCTGCAGCAAAAATGCAGAACTTTATTGGAACGTTGTACAGTAAAATTATTGTTGAATGAAAGACATTTCCACAACTCGGTACATTGTAGGTATTTATGCGTGCCGTGAAATACATGATTAGTGACATCACAACTCTGTTGAAAAACCAAAATGAAAAACATGAGACATGTGGAATTCATATTTGGAAACGCTTAAGGAGACACATTTTGGGCACCAAGTTGATAAATTGTTTCATTCTCATTAATAGAAACATCAACGCAAGAATAACACTTAAAAGAAAAGGAGCTCTAGAAGAAAAATAATGCAGGTTTAGAGAACGGGTCTTAAATTAAAAGGAATATTTATTCTAAATATGGTAAGTTTAGTATCTTTTATATGACACCATTAAACAGGCGTGTGGACGGTATCATGATTTGAAAATAAAGTTTTATTTTGTGTTAAAGACAGAACAACTGAAATAAGCATCAGTAACATAACTGGATAAATATAATTGGATGAACTGGTCTTGAAGTTATTCGGATGAATAAGAGTATCAACTTGAAGTGATATAAAATTTAAAACATGATTAGCTGGTGGTAAGAATTTCCTCATGGTTCAAACATAATGGCTGATAATACCAGGAAAATATGATATTTTGAGAAAGGAAACGTCACTGAACGTATCTGTCGTTAATTTTAAGGTGACATGAAAATAAAAGAGGAAATATGATTTTACCATTCTACTCCTCTGTTGGATCAGAAAATTTAAGACTTTTCGTTCAACAACAAGGAAAAAGGTGAAAAAGGTGTAAGAGAATTTCAGTTGTATTGGCATGAAATAACAAATGTTGACAAATATTTTTGTTTCTAAAACTAAAAGTATGATGCTTGTTTCACATGTAACAAATGACAATAGCATATGAAATGCTCTGAATGTTTATTTATGTATACAAAATATGAAATAAAAAGACATGGCTTAAAAACGAAAATTGTCAAAACATTAAAAAAGCAGTAGGTACAAGGAAGCGTTTTTAGTTCTACATTTCAAAACATTATGAAGTAATAATAGAAAAGAATCCATTGTTTAATGATGCAACAGGCAGAATTATAAGAGGCCATGAGTAAAAACAAACATCGTATGTTACGTTTGAAACATTTAAAATATCCACTAGCAAAGAGGCCTCTCATAAAATCCCAGAACTAATCAGTTTCACTCGAATATTAGAAATACAGTAAAGGTGTAGCTTTAATTATCAGAAACTTTTAAATTACGAGTAATCTATAAATCACATATTAAGGAAAGATTTAAAAGGATTACACTATTACCTTTAACTTACTTTAACACTTTTCTTGTTCTTATTGCGATTGTATTATGAATTAACTTGACTGGTATTCAGTGTAATGGAAAATACAGCAAGCTAAAATTATATTAATTACGGAATGTTAAATTAATGATTAGAGGATTATAGAAAACCAAATAGGAATTATAAAAAAGCATTCAACAAGTAACAATACATTCATTTTAGAGATTCCATAGATAAAATGAATAGTAACATTTTTGGCGCAGTTTAAATGGCAGTTGATAATGTAGCTATAAAAACTGTCGGAATTAGTTAGATTTTCGCTCAACGCTACTCGAAAGCTATCTGTGTTAGCCGTCACCAATTTAGCAATAACAGACTAGATAAAGGGCAGATAGTTAACATCTCCCACCATCAAATCTTGAGCCACTTATTTATCAACAAATATTGATTGGCTGTTACATTATATGGCTCCTTCAGTTGAAATGATGATCATGTTCGGTAGCGGGAATGCTTGTTGACGACTCGTTAAGTCCATGAACTTTACAATTTCCATGGCAGTACCTGTCCCATATATTGATAAGAGCTCAAGAATCAGCGCCCGTCTATGTGCCAGTTGGTATCGGATTTTATGTGAAAAAGCTTCTAACAAGCTTTTCAAAGTCAAACCTACTGTTTTTGTTTGACTATATAGTTTCGATATGGATCCATAGGAGAAAGTTGTCTCGTGTGGTGTGTGTGCATTAGTAACAATTTTAACTCATTATTTTCTTTTAGTGGGACTGATATTTTACAATTTCTTTGGCCCAGGGAATTTTGATGGTTTGCACAATAATATGCCAAACAATTTGATAATCACTCGGACTCTTTTGCTCATCTTTGTTAAACAGTCATATGATTATAATTTTAGAAATATTTCATCCGATAAAACGTAAATGAACCAAAAACTAATATGTTTTTAATGTATATACCAAATGTTTTGAAAATCCTGGCTGATTATTGTTTTAACTATATTGAGCGCAGTATAAGAAATTTTTCTGTGGATTTCTGTTTTGAATTGTGTATCGGTTCTTGTGATCTTGAAGCTGAAAATGCTATGTAGTTGGTTTTTCGTGTTCATAGGTGAACTTAAAGTTAGGGTGTATGGAGTTAACGTGGTTGAAAAAGTCTGTGTGTTTTATAGATGTGAATCCAGCAATTATATGGTTAACATACTTGTACCAGTATAATGGTGGGTGTAAGGCTGATTTGATCGCTTGAGATTCAGTCTTTGTCTTAAAAATGTTGGCTAGAACTGGTGGCACGGGACTGCCCATACTTGACTGCATTAATAGAATTGTAAAAGGGAAAATTTCTGGCATAGGTATTTAAATGCACAGTAGTCTGAAAAATTTTGCTCGTTGTACAAACTGGCTTTCTAGTTTATTTAGCTTTAACAACTCCTCAGGAATTCATGCATTAAATAAGCCATTTAGTACACACTTAGATTGTATTTTTTTCTTTTAAAATAGAACAACAATAGCTGCACGCGTATTTTGTTTTTCGTAGAATGTCTTGATCTTTGTTGGTGAGGTATTTCTGTAAGGCCTGTTAAAACCCGACAAATGAAGAAGTGTTCTCACTACCACATACACAAGAATAACAACAAATGTAAATTTTGTAAAGACAATTATTGATCGATATATGTAAAGTAGTTAGAGTAATATAAAGAGTTTTATTGTTACAAAAGTACTGGAACAAGAAATTTTGTTTGTTCCTTTCTGTTACCTACATTATTGTGCGTCAGTAATACTAAGCTTGGGAAACGCGTATACCAAATTCGATTTTTCAATCTTTATCAACCTATCCTTAAATCAAATGTCTAGTGTAGCGGATTGTTCGTTTAATATATGTATAATCTAGAATTCTTTTCGGTTTAAGAAACAAATTATTGAGACTTCAGACCGAAGTCTTCTGTTACAGAATTAGAGCGAAAAAGTTCGCCATTTTTTCTTATTTTTTTGTAAGCTTGTCTTAAAATATTACTCAGTTTTAAGATAAAAATTAATTCAAATATTAAATTTTAATTCATTCCAGAAAAGCGTATGTATCGATTTCATCGGCTTTAACAGTACAACAAACATTAATTGTTTTAAACGAACTTTTGTTGCCTGGCATGGCCAAACGCGTAAGGCGTGCGACTCGTAATCTGAGGGTCGTGGGTTCGCATCTCCCTCGCGCCAAACATGCTTGTCCTTTCAGCCGCAAGGGCGTTATGATGTGACGGTAAATCCCACTATTCGTTGGTAAAAGAGTAGCACAAGAGTTGGCGGTGGGTGGTGATGACTATCTGCCATCCCTCTAGTCTTACACTGTTAAATTAGGGACGGCTAGCACAGATAACCCTCATGTAGCTCTGTGCGAAATTCGAAAAACAAACAAATGAACTATTTTATGTCCGCCATTTTGTTTCACCACGATTTCTACTATTGATTACTAAAACACATATCATCAGTGTTCGTTAATAAGAAGTGTTATTTGTAAATCAGAATAACCAAGTGAATTGTAGTTACTATCGATTTCATTTAAATTACCTAAAATCAGCTTTTTGGATAAGATTTACTAGCCACAAATTATTTGTTTTATTTTAACACTGTTTGGTATATTTCGTTTTATTATTATTGTATTTTGAATAAACTTTTATTATTATTCGTTGTAATGGCTAACGAACAAGCTAGACTTCATGCAATGACAAGAGAGTTTGGCGAGATAAAAATGTTACAGAAAAATATAGTTTTTAAAAAAGGATATTTAACAATGACGATAGAGTTATTTTTACCTTAAAAATATGTTAGATATTAATTAAATTAATTGTTGTGGAGTTAAATTGAGCATTCCATAATACAGATAGAAAAAGACTGTTCTGAAGAAACAAAAAATTATAAGTGAAGGAAGGATGTTGATAATTATACTTGTGTTTTATAGTGAAACAGAAATTGCTCTGTCCACCAAGTGGAATCAAACCTCTGATTTTAGCTTTGTGAATCCGAGGATTTGATGCTGTCTTACCCTGGGACTGAGAGAGAGTTAAACAATATTATTCAGTATATATCTGTGCATACAAGAAATAACTAATTCTTTCTTTACGACTAAAGTATTATTCATTTAAACGGTTAAAAACAAAAGAGTTTGAAAAATAAGGAGAAGTTTGGTACAAAAAGGATATGTTTTAGTTTTCTTAAACACATTCATCTTGAAGTGAAGCTACTTTAAATTACACTTTATATATAATTCAGAAGAGGCATGGCCAAGCGCGTGAGGCGTGCGACTCGTAATCCGAGGGTCGCGGGTTCGCGCCCACGTCGCGTTAAACATGCTCGCCCTCCCAGCCGTGGGGGCGTATAATGTGACGGTCAATCCCACTATTCGTTGGTAAAAGAGTAGCCCAAGAGTTGGCGGTGGGTGGTGATGACTAGCTGCCTTCCCTCTAGTCTTACACTGCTAAATTAGGGACGGCTAGCACAGATAGCCCTCGAGTAGCTTTGTGCGAAATTCAAAAACAAACAAACAAACAAATTCAGAAGAGACATAAAAAGAAAATATAATTAAATAAGCTTGAGAGAAATAAGATTTCTTGTTTAAAGTTTGTAAATTATATACGTAGAATGGCATATGATAGAGAAGAATGGATATGTTATAAAGATATGTCGATAGAACAAATATTAACATACAACTTAAATAAATAATATATAATAGTATTTCAAAATGAAGTAACAAATGGAAGAAATGTGAAATAGAATAATAAGAATCAAGAAATCAATATGATATAAATATTAAGGCTACTCTTTTACAAGCGTTAAAACAAGTGAAAAATGTCATATCGAATTATCAGTAGAAAAAGGTGTTAATGATACATTCTGAATACTAAATGTAATAGCTTAATTCGAAATACAAAATACTGTAGTAAACAGAAATTCTGAAAATTGGGTAAATATGGATACTAAAAACAAGAAAAACATCAGTTGTTAACGTAGGCTTGGTTCGGACCCGATATTAAGAAAAGTTGTAAACAGCAGTTAATTGAATTAACTAATTAATTTATGATTCATTACAAATTGGCAGGTATTGGTGATAGTTAGGGAAAGTGTATTTTGTGTTTTGTTCACATTTCATAAAAACGGTGTTTACTAAAAACATTCGTAAATCACATTTAAAGGTTCCGTATCTTGAATTAGTCCTATTTTATTCTTTCTGTAGAGATTTAATAAGATTGTAATCATTGAATTGCACCAATTTTAAATTACCTTTTTAGATGTTTAACCGTAAATGAATATAGTGCACTATAAGATTGAAAGAAGAAAAGTGCTATACATATATATAGATCCAGATTTTTTTTCAACTGTTATGTGACTACGTTCTGCTTTCACACTATTATGGGTAGTTGGATATCATAAAATCTCTATTCTTTTAACTTAATTTTGATTTTTGGGAAAAGAAAAAAATCACATGGTGCAAGATCGGAAGAATACTGGGGTTGTGGTATTACCTTGTTATATTACCTTGTGATATTACCTTGTGGTACTACCGTAACGCTTTTTTTCGCCAAAAATTCTTGAACAAACTCAGCAGTGTGTGAAGTCAAGTTCTCATGATGAAGAAATCAGTGAGCATTCTCCCACTGCTCGAGGCGGTTTATCCTAACTTTCTCCCTCAAGCGAGTTAAGACCTCTTTATAAAAGGCCTGGTTAACCGTCATTCACCTAAGCGACTGTTTCATATGTGGATGATGTCAACGGTTGCCTAGAACGTCGGTCATCTTTGTACTGTCACCTGTAACACAAGAAGACTTAGAACTTTGTGATCAGATCTCGCAGATGTAAAAAAATACGAAAATTTACCAACTCGCTAACTATAACAAGCAAATATTGGGTGTGTTTTATTGTTAAAATGACACTCTATTGTTGACATCTCAGTATATTATTCTATTTATTCAACATTAAAACATGTTTTTCTCTTATATCATGAAATTTTGGAAAAATAGTGATTTAGAAACTAAATAACGAAATTTTCTGGTTTTCTGTAAATCATACCGAGTCATTTTTTCTTCATGTAAACCCTAAACCAGCACATTATATCTTTTATTATTATAAAGAATAATGTTACTTTTCTATAAACCAGGAAGTTATTTCCTTATTTATGTGCAAATAAATGTATAATATTTTGTCTCTTTTGAAATTCCAGCGTAATGTATTATTTCTCTACACAATAACGAACTTATTTCTCTAAATTAGGAAAACATTATATTTTATTTTCAAACAACATTTGAATTTCTATCTTAACAGATAGATTTCTCATGCTTTAATATTTTTTTTTTGCAAACGGTAAGGTATTATCCAGTTTCTTTTAAACTCGTAATTTTACGTATTACTTCTGTGTAAACTACAAACTATAAAGACAACTCTAAAACAAACTATTTGATATAATGATGGAGTGTTTATTAAACATACGGTGTAAATGGTATGTTTCACTGAAAAATTATGAGTTCGATAACAGAGTTGGCTTCATATTTATTTTTAGAATCTTAAATAACTTGTGTGTTAAGTAATTCACAATGATAAATTAGTTGCATTAATGCTGTGTAGTATTCAGGTTCTTTGTATTATTTTGTTTTTTTCTCTATTTTATGTTCACTATGGTGAGTAAACTACAACTCAAGATACTATATATTAAATAATTTCTTGTTGTGCTTTCAAAGACTTATCATATTTTATTTACTTATTTTAATACAAATAAAAGAAAGAAGAAATGTGGTGGAAACTCTAAACTCATACAGAAAATTTTGTCGAATTACAGTAAAATAATGAGCCAATACCAATAGGTACACTCACACACATACAGCTATATATATATATATAAAGACAATATTGGTCCATCTACCTTCACGTTAAATGATTCATTATGAAATGACTAAAGTTTTATTTAACCATTCACTGACATCAGAACTTTGCTTGGGTTATTTATGAAGTTGAATAATTAGATCACCGAGATCCTTTTATTCCATGCTACTGTTAAAGTTATTTCCACGAATTTTATTCATAATTACGATTACGATTATATTATAATTCATATTTTTATTATATCATATTATATTATTATATTCATATTATTATATGAATTACCTTGTATTTATTGTAGTCACAAACAATGAGCCATTTATCCACCCATTTTATCCTAATTATTTTGTAAAGACGCAACATCTTCCCCACAGCCATCAAAACCCTAAACTTTAATATCATCAGCAAATATTTAGAATATAAACACTAAGTGGTACAATAACAACCGCAATACTAATGAGTTAATGTTTAACCCTTCATTTGTAGGATTTTATGCATTGTAGAGTGCAAATTATACAGAAAGAACTAAATAACGTATTCTCAGACTATTATTTTTTAACTGTTCAGTACGGGTTGTCTGTGCATAGCAGCAGAATTCAGCTAACTAAAAGTCAATTCTGTCAATCATAGGTTTTTGTCATACGTTCTACAAATTACCACAGGGGTATCTACTTCTGAATGAGACCACGTACATCAGTTCAGTCAATTTGTCGTAATGTGTGGCATGATCATCGAAAGAAAGATTCAGGATTTTTGATCGCATAATATAGTAGTGCAAGAATATAATTGCAATTATCAACAGTGTCCAAGAAATTATAACAGTACCACAAATAGATTACCTCACCAAATGACGACAATTTATTCAATCAATCTTTAGATCGTGAAAATCATATAGCTGTGAACATTATTGCTTCACTGGTAACAAAAAAACAATACAACATGAGATTATTCCTTTATTACTGTCAAATATTAAACTTGTCTGTGCATTGCAGCAGAATTCAGCAAACTGTAAAGTCAATTCTGTCACTCATTGGTTTTTGTCATATGTTCAAGATCTAAAGATTGAGTGAATAAATTGTCGTCATCCGGTGAGGTGATCTATTTGTGGTACTGTTATAATTTCTTGAAAATCATATAGCTGTGAACATTATTGCTTCACTGGTAACAAAAAACAATACAACATGAGATTATTCCTTTATTACTGTCAAATATTAAACTTTGAAGAAGCACGTGACACATTATATAAAGTGTTTGTGGTTTTATCGGAGAGAAAATGAGATATTAAGCTGACAATATAAAAATTCGTGGTTCGACTGTCACTGTGTACAGACTGCAGGTCGTATATTGCGTAACTCTATACAAACAGATCAACACTAATTATCTTAGTACTCATTACATGTGTTAGTTACTGGTCTATGTTTTTATTTCGCTTTTCTGGTATCGTATGAAGAAAACACATAATGATCTGTTGAAATTTCTATTGAATATTATAGATTTTGCACTTGTAGTAACAGTGATATATGTACTGGTTTTCTTTGAGTCAGAATAGTCTTTCTCTGCTAACAATGCACGACAGTCTGTTGAAGGTTAAAATGAAAGTGATATTTTGTGATATTTATACAGATACATATAAAACTGAATGTTATGCAAAAACATTAAAAGTACATAAATTATTCATGATTGGTGATTTTTCTGGAAAACATTTCGTAGTGATAACTATCATAATTAATATTAACTGTTCATGACAATCTTTGTGAGAGACAAACGTTACTTCCATTTTGTTTACCAATACGAATATCTCGAGAGGAAGTTTATAGTACAAGTTGTCCGTATAATATTATTTAGTTCATAACAATAGTATATCTGAAAAATACAAGCTAAATCACCCAACATGTCATTTTCCCAGTAAGCCATAACGAGATCTCTTATAAGTATACTGTAAGGTAAAATGGTTTTTGAAATAATTTATATCATATCATAATGTTTTTCTATAAACAATTTTTTTCACGAATTAGTTAACTGAGTTAGTAGGTAAAATATTGTTTCTCTTAAACATACAAAAATATATATTATTTTTCTGTTAGTTTGTTTCTTTTGAATTTCGCATAAAACTTAACGAGGGATATCTTCGCTAGCCGTCTCTAATTTAGCAGTGTAAGACTAGAAAGAAGGTAACTAGTCATCACCATCCACCGTCAAGTCTTGAGCTACTCTTTTACCAATGAATAGTGGGATTGACCATCACATTATAACGCCCCCACAGCTGAAAGGGCGAGTATGTTTCGTGTGACGGGGATTCGGAACCTGCGACCCTCGGATTACGAGTCGAGAGCTTTAATTACCTCGGGTATAATAATTAACTTTTGCTATACGTAACAGGCATGGTAGTTATACTAAACATAATTAATACCTGACAGATGCACCAATATGCTAGTTAGATAAATTATATATAATATCTGAATTGTCTTATACTGGAAATAAATATGTTTTTTTCTAAATTACTTTCTATTAATTCAAACTTTTACTTCGATCAAAATAATTCAAAATTTCATTTTCTTGTGATATATCTCATGTTATTTTTTCCATTTAATACAGACAATTGAAAAATTTATATTTACTTAAATATTTCAAATTTTCTCACACAATAGTATGATTGAACACCCCTTTCTATATATCGTATGTACACATTTTTTTTTTCTGAATATGGCAAACATTTTGCATTCTAGATTTTTCCTCTTAGCTATTCTTGAACTCACCCATAGACGGCGCTAGTGTAGTTTACTAAGATAAGTATTCATTTTATACTTATTTAGGAATCTTATAAACTCACATGTAGAGAAATATATATGCAAAAACAGCTCGTTTGGGTTGAGAAAATATTTTACATAGAAAGCAAATAAAATATTTTCTCAACCCAAACGAGCCGTTTTTGCATATATATGTTTATAAACTGTTAATTCTGTACTTAATGTAGCATGGTCACGTAGCTAGAACGCTTGGATAGAAATCTCTTGGTCGCTGGTTTAAATTCTTATCCCAACAAGAAGGATCTATCCCTTAGCGGTGGGAGTGTTATATTTGACGTTCAAACTCAGCGATGGTGCTGAGTTATTATATTCAACTATTAATTTAGGGACGGCAAGCGCAGATAGTCCTCATATAGGTTTGAGAAAATTCATAACAATGAAACTTCTTCATTTTTATTTATGGGATGAATAAATGTGATATATTTATCATTTCTGTTATTGAGGAAATGACCTAGCTGATCTTCCTACATAATGGTTAACACTTGTAGTAT
Organism: Tachypleus tridentatus; assembly: GCF_004210375.1. Classification (NCBI taxonomy): domain Eukaryota; kingdom Metazoa; phylum Arthropoda; class Merostomata; order Xiphosura; family Limulidae; genus Tachypleus; species Tachypleus tridentatus. Next base: position 88,906,050 of record NC_134833.1, read on the forward strand.
AATCTTGATTCTCCATTGACACCCAGTTTTCTTTAACTTTAAAGAGTGGTGTTATCTACCTTAGAACACAAATTCTGGGTAGTAAATTGTGTTTAACATTACATAACACCAACGTTCAACCATTTTCACTTAATCATTGTAATATTAAATAACAACGAAAGTAATTTCGGATTGCATTATTATGAAGTAAGTGTCTATTTTGGGAATTTTCTGAGAGGAAACGTTCGTTATGAACAAGTTTGTTTGTGATCTATTCATCCATCTATAGCCACAAAGTGAGCCATTTTCGTGGAGTGCTGCTGCTCCTTTTTGCTTCCGAATGTTGACTATCTATAATCGGTTAAAAATACTGAAAGCCCTAATAGTCACGTAAATCTGGTGTCCTTAAGACTTCATAAGCCATTTAGAATACTGCCTGTAAGAGAAATTAAATTATTAAACTGTTCAATGACACTCGTTGATAAAATTCAATATTTGAAAGTATCGAATTGGGAGTTATTGAAAAATTAATAAACTGAATGACGATACATAGAGTATGTATAACTAATGCTACAGGTATATCAGCCATATGTTAACCTAAATATTTCTGAAATTGTTTTATTTATATAAAAAATATACAACCTTGTCGTTTATATGATGCAAGTAACACTCTTGGAATTTACAATACCACATTTAAGGTATTAACTGTTCAAGATGACAGGAGAAGGGGATAAAACCTGTTGTTAAAAATGGACACTCTTAAGCTCTAGTCAGTCAAGCACGTGCTTGAAGGCGAGGAAAAGACTAGGATGCAATAATTACTGAATTGTAACCTCACTAGAGAATAGAGCCACTAATCATACAGTATTCAATACTGGAAAGAGAGAAAGTCCATTGAAAACTTGGCCAGTCTAGTTGATGATCAGCATCAGATACATGGAAAGACACATTCTGTATTGAAAATGTAGATCATGAAAGTTTCTATATAATATTGTACATGAAGAATATGAATATTTCTATGCAATATTGTACATGCTGATAATGAAGGTTTCTATAGAACATTCTGTATACAGATCCGAAATGTTTCTCTGTAGATGAGATTGTTGAAGAACTCCTATATAAAATGATCTACCATTTTATAGTTTATAAACACGTTTTAATTTAATGAACGCATGTTCTGCTGTGATCAACTTTAAATTAATAGTTATGAAGAGAATGGTAGAGGGAAAGAACTTATAGATGTTTCAAATCTGCAGTCGCATAAAATTGGACACAAATCACTCTTTTGGTGACTGCATCTAGAAGTAATTACATACATCTTCTAGCTTACTTACTTAAACTTTGTTCTCGTATCTCAATTTATCATATACTAGTGAGTCACCAGAATTTTCCATATTCTTCACTGATAGTCATACTACAATACAATATTATAAGATCTATAATAGCCGATTGAGATAATTATAGTACAATATACTATTGTAATAGTGTTAGCACAAAAGACAATAATGAAAGTCGTATAGCTATACACTATAATTATAGTATTACTACAATACACTATAGAGATAGCTTAGGAAATTTGATTAAATTGCGTAATAATCTCATACAAATTTCTGTCCGATTAGTAAGTGTTAAAATTGTTGTAAAAGAGTTTCTGAAAAAAAATCGTTTTAGTCTCAGTGCTTTAAACTCAACCAAAAAGGAAAACATTTCATTGACAAAACCAAGAAAAATTGTCCTGACTGAATATTTATCGTGATGGTTGTGTTCTTTGGTTTTCAGCAATTAAGAAGCACAACTCTAAAAGTAAACCACAATGGTAAAATGTGCTCGAGAATAGAGTTCGTAGAGCAGTGTTTTATTAATCATGTATAAGCAAGAGTAGAGTACTTGATAATTCGTTTAACAAATACTTGGTAAATATAGGAAGTTTATGACAAGAAGCAAAAACTGTAAGTATGAAAACACTTTAATTTTCTTTTATATAACAAACTATATGTTTATGTTTTAAAATGTATCCCTTTTTGTTACTGTGTATGTAACGTTTTTCGTTTCAGTATTTAAATATTCTCTATAATCACCTGTCTGGTTGTATGAGAATTCTTAATTTCCTTTTAAGTCATATTAGTTGATTTGTATGTCTGTCTCCTGGTTTACTTCTGGCCAAGGTTTATTACTGAACACACTTCTCTTTATCATTTCTTGAGCTTATAATGGTTACAGTTGCTCATTCTATTCAGTTAAGAGTACGTCAATAAGTGGTGAGTATTTCTGACTATTTGTCCGTAGTTATAAGTTAGAGATGCTGTGTCTAAATATAGTAAGCTTTAGATCACTTTCTGAAGGCTATAAATCCAGAAATCAGAAGTTTATAAAATATGTTTATTATTTGAGGAGAACTATGTTTAATGTATTCATGACCAAACATATAATGGTGTATTTAGGATATGTATAATCTCAGATTGTTACTGTTGTAAACTGACAATTGATATTAATAGTAGGAGTAATACAAGTTACTGATTTCCAACAAAATAAACCCACTGTGATATTATTTAATTCAAAATATACTACATTCTTAAGATGTTAATGATAACTTTCCTCACGTTTTTTATAATTTCAATTTTCATAAAATTTTAATAAAAGAAAACCAGTTCTCACTTTTATTCAAAATACACACGCTGAATAAAACAAATGGTTTCTTTATATAAACACGAAATTAATTCGCTTGTAGTGAATCCTCGATAAAACATCAAGGAAATTCCAAACATGAAAAACGACTCTATATTGTTTGTAAGTTTGTCAAACTTTTATACAAATATCATTATTTCTTATAAGCATCTTGTAAGCTGTTTTATGGTTTTATATCTAAATACATTTGTCTCAGAAAAAAAACTGTTATGAATCATGTTGGCGAATATCATAGCTGCTATGATTTCTTTTTTTTTTGGTAATATGAAAAACGAATTTGATCTTAAAGAAATCTACTCAGAAATTATCTTGAAATGTTTAGTACAGGTTCTTTCTGTCTACCTGAACGACTTACACAATCTAAAGGTATGTAACTGTAACGGTGCTGGTCTCTCTCCTTTGTTTCTATAATATATTCTGACAGCTACTACTTATGTGCTTTCATCTGTACGATACTAGTTACTGAGAATACTTTTATTTCTGTATGAGATCATGCATCACGGATAAAAGATAACACCTGTCACAATTAAAGCAGTAGAAGCATCTGAATAGTTTGATACCACTTTCAGAGAGAGGTAGGTCTGTATAAGGCTCCAAAATCGATGCTAGTTAGACAAATATAGTCCCATCTCTGTTTGTAAATTTACAAACCTGAAAGACACGAGAGATTCTTACCACACAGAACAAATAAAAGCAAAAATCTTATAACCACGTAGTGATTGGACAGTTGGTTAAGATATAGTTTTATTAAAGCTATGGAAACCTTTAAAAGAGTCTAAAAACGTCCAGCCTTTTATATTTGGGAGCTTAGAAAAAAAATCCCAGAAGAATTTCAGTCAGCGCCTGCTTGGAAAAGCTAGACTCCTGACGAGACAATTCAACACCAAATACTGGATAACCCAGATCACAAACAACAGCTACAGGAAAGTGAAAAAAAGATATAATTTAGTTGTTGCTGAATGTTCATTCCAGTGAAGGATAAAGTTATGATTATGAGGGCATCGTCATCGACAGATTTGTGGAAGGACTAACCGGTGAGATGATTTGAGTCGCTCATTCATTTAAACTATCTTAAATATTACTACCAAAATTTACCTTATTATAACATTTGTACTGCTTGGTACACAATATTAATGTATTTATTTATTACGTAAAGATGCCACGTGTCTACATTTGGCTTTGAAATATTATTTCTAAAATATAATTTTTTTTTAATGTTAATGTCAGTTTAAGATTGCATCACTATCTCGTGAAAAACTAGTTGTTGATTTTTTAAGTAAGGAGGAGAAATGATCAATATTGGGCATGTTATTGAAAATATGTTGTTATTGTGAAATGACTGTACAAATAAGAAAACTTGATATAAATAAAACATGCAAAATGATAGTGTTTCTTTATTTTTAGTATTATAAAAGACTGTTTCTGATAAAAAAAAAAAGGAGAAAAGTTTATATTTGCAAGTGCTAAAATGTAATAAAAAGCGTTTTTGAGTATCAATTTGAAGGTTTGTACGTCATCAAGTTATTTGTTTTGTTTATGAAATTCTCAAAAAGCTACACAAGGGCTATCTGTGCTACCTGTCCCTTAATAATTTAGCATTGTAAGACTGGAGAGAAGGTAAGCTCATCATCACCACCCACAGGCAATTCTTGAGCTAATAAGTTGCTAACCTGGCGTGGTTGGTAGGGTGCTCGACTCGGATTCTGTGGGTCGCGAGTTTGAATCCCGGTCATATTAAACATACTCTCACTTTCAGCCATGGGGCGTTATTATGTGACGCTCACTCCTAGTAATCACTGCTAAATTAGGTCCAGCTATCGCAGATAGTCCTTGTGTAATTCAAACCAAATGCTTCGAAAAAACGTTTATATATTAACTAAACTTCCTAAAACAGTAAAAGATTTCCCGCTTGTTAGGTCTATTCACCCCATTTCGACACGTACATCATATATTATATACCAGTTATCGACATCTGGTATCAACTGTATTAACTAACCTTCACATAATGTAAGGAGATTCAAGTGACAGAAATTCTTTCTAAAATATCAATGGCTGCTCTGGAAGGTCTAATTTAATAGATACATCAATTCACGTTTGTATTGATCACAATAGAAAAATGTGAAAGTTTTAATAAAGTTTGGCACCTCATATATTTTGTTATAACTTGTGTGTTAGAGGCTGTCTTCTTTTATGCGTAAGTAAAAACCCTGGGATGTGAGAAAAATTATTACAATGAGTGTATTTATGTATTCAATATATTTTGGATCACAGTATGGTTATTTGTATATGTATGTAAAATATTATATATTTTCAGTTAAATAGTATTTACCAGCGTATTTTTACTGCGTATTCTTAATTTTTCTGTAAGGAATATTTTTATTTTCTTAAATATACGAAAAGAAGTACTTCTTTTTTTCGTGTTTTAATTCTTTAAAAAAAAAACTCGTGACTGACCTGTGATGCACTACATCTTCTCAATGGTTTTTGTTTACTTATTGGTCTTTTCATTATTTTTAAACCGAGTGATGGTTTGATTAAAATTTGTTTCTTTTATGCAGGTGGCTCGGCATGCCAAGCGTGTTAAGCCGTGCGACTCGTAATCTGAGGGTCGCGGGTTCGCATCCCCTGTCGCGCCAAACATGATCGCCTTCCCAAGCGTGGGGGCGTTATAATGTGACAGTAAATCCCACTATTCGTTGGTAAAAGAGTAGCCCAAGAGTTGGCGGTGGGTGGTGATGACTAGCTGTCTTCCCTCTAGTCTTACACTGCTAAATTAGGGACGGCAAGCACAGATAGCCCACGAGTAGCTTTGTGCGAAATTCCAAAACAACCAAACAAACTTTTATGCAGGTTAGTTTGTATAATTATTTTTACACTAACCTTCAACAGAAAAAATATAATTATTAATACGAAATTATAAATATCACACAATAAAATAATACAAAATAAATAAATAAGGCATATGTATGACCAAGTAACTTGACAAATTAACATTTCTAAATTGGGTCAAGGAGATTAATATTTATAAAATAATAGGAATTAATATTTATAACTTTAATAAAAGCAGTGATGTGGCGTTAGATCTTAGTTTTTAAGAATTAGATGTTATTACGGTTCTTGACCGTAAAAGACCAAAAGTGTCAAGACCAAAAATGTAGAAAAAGTATAATTTGCAGTGCTGGATGACGTAAACAAATGCAAAACATTTGTTCCAAATCTAGACATTTCTTGTGTAGCATTTAACAACTTTTACACACAGTTACGTGGTTTTAAACGATAAAATAAAATATTTGTAAAACGTAACAATTTTGAAATGTGATATTTGGGAAGTTTTTACAACTTTAAATGGCCTGGCATGCCCAGGTAATTAAAACACTCAACTCGCAATCCGAAAGCCACGGGTTCGAATCCGCGTCACATCAATCATGCTTGTCATTTCAGCCGTGGGGGCATTATAACCTGACGGTCAATCCCACTATTCGTTGGTAAAAGAGTAGCCCAAGAGATGGTGGTGGGTGGTGATGATTAACTGCCTCACCTCCATTCTTATATTGCTAAATTAGAGACGGCTAGTGCACATAGCCCTCGTGTGCGATATTCAAAACAAACAAAAACAAAATTCAGTGAAAGAAAGAAAGTGTATCGTAGACTTATCACTAACAGTATTTCTACTATACAGGTGTTTAGTGTTGCAATACATTCAGTCAAGATAATAATTAGTTAGGAAAGAAGTTAACTACATTGTATATTAAATTTTACTATTGAATTCCAAAATAAAATAGTAATAAAAAGTTATTGCTGACATACAGGCAATTAGTTGGCATTCAATACAAGATTTATCTTCCAGCTAAGCAAATTAAACTGGACCTATCGAGTTAACTCTTGTTTAAGTAACTTGGACAAATATTTCCTAACAATAATTTATATAATCCAGATATCTACTAAAATAAATTTCTTATGAATGAATACTGAAAAGTATCTGATAAATAAAAAATATCGGATACAAAATGGAGCATGATAAATAATCGATATTATAGGAGAGATGTTGATATTCACACAGTGACCAACATATTTATAAGCACTCAAGTACAGATACAATCTTGAGGTGCAAAAAGGGTGGATAACAGGTACTAAAGTAAACAAAAGTGAAAAGTATCTCAGATTAAAGTAAAAATAATTGGGAGCATACACTAAATAAAGTATGCGGAGTAATAGCTACTTAAAATAGCAGGAGATATAGTTTCGTATTGAGTTTGAAGATAAAGGAAATAAGTCGAGTTTTATAATATTCTTGAAGTCATGACGTTAAGATGTCACTATATACCACTGTAGAAGCGGGAGGCCCTTTTCATTTTAGAACTGTCTCTTTACAGTAAATTAAACAATTAGAGTGATGTAATTTTGAAATCAAACATATTAAATAATAATTTATATTAAGTTTAATTTGGGTTGTCTTATATATATATGTACTTTTTATGAGATTATGTTTTATAAAAAAAAGAGTGTATCATTTTTCAACGTGGGAACTTTCTTTATCACACTCTTGTCTTAATGTGTTTAAAGAATAGCATCTTTCTTTATACTTCAACAGTAAGTTAATTATCTGTAGAATTAAATAACTTTTCTATATAAAGTGCATTTTAATGCTGTTTAGTTTTAAGTGGGTAGTGTAATAACACGAAATAATGTATCCCTTTTAGAAGGAATATATATCTAGCTTTATGTTAATTTGAGGTTAAGCAAAAAGATATTGGTGCTCTGGGCACTAAGGGTATTGAAGCTCATTTTCTTATGGTGTAAGTCTGCAGAGATACAATTGTGATACTAGGGGCCAGCTTTATAAAGCAAAATATTAATAGACTTGTAGCATATATTTGTGTTAAGATAGCAGGTTTAGAATTTTCAAAGAGGGATGTTTATTACATTTAAATGTATTTTAAAGGAAAGTAATATTGTTCAGCTTGTAGCAAGAACAAAATATAGAAAAGAAGGCCAACAACAACTTGTTCACCCCTTTTCTCGATTGAAGAATGGAAAAAGGATCATAATTTAACAGGTGAGAATTCACAAAGGTCAGAAAAAAAAGACGTCACGTGTGGCCTAAAAATGTAACCAAGAAGAATTTGTCTGAAAACAAGGCAAACATCTGGTCAAACATTTCTTTCAACTGTGCCATAATCTCAAACAACTGAACAAACAGATATTTATATTATTCCGTTTGAAACACTAAAAAGATTAAAAACATGACGGGATTCTCAATAACCAAGGCACTAGAAATTATTTTGAACAGGGTTAGAGTAAATTAATTTTCGAAATCTTGGGCGAGATCAAAATCAGCAACCGAAGGGTTTGACCTCTTTTGTCCAAAACGGTAAGCAGATCTCAAACAGGCAGAAAATAATACGGATATATGAGGTAATATTGTGTATTTGAGAAAAATCAGTCATTCAATGAGCCGCTGTACGGTCACTGAAAAGATATAAGAACATTTTGTCAGAGAAATAACGCTGCAAAACTATTGTTTAGATGAATTTTCGATAGACAGATCACGAGCAGACGCAGTGACATACATTATGTGGGGGTGAAGAGCCTTCAAATTAATTTTATTGTAACATTCTGAGGCTCTGTACCACTATCATTCTCCGAAATATCGAATTGACTGTAGGTATAACGAAATATTTACTAAACATTATTTTCTTTGAACGAACCAAAATCTGTATCAGGGGAGCAGCATTTTATAACATAATTTCAAACTTGTTTACTAAAATATTTAATTAACATCAGGTGTTCAAATTCGGTAACCATATTCTTCGTTGTATTTATAAAATGTTAAGAGCTATATATGCAACGAATTATTACTAAATTAAAGGAAATCCAGTAGGCTTATATGATTGAAGTGAAAATATTCATTTGCACATTCTGTTACATACATAAAAGTGAGTACACAGCGAAAACCATTAACTGGTGATAAAGAACTACGTCCAGGTCATTAAGTTCACGTGTTTAGTAAACACAATACAAATTATTTTATAATACAGTGGTGGCAAAAGCACAGTTTTTATGTTATTATTGAATATACTTGCTTACTTCACAAACTAAAAATCGCAGAGGTTGTTCCTTAATTTATACCCTACAAAAGAAGAAATATGATGAAGAGAATGTAACTCACAATTACAGCTTCATTTTTGGTGCATCACACAGGTGATGATGACAATAAATTGGAATTATTTACCAGTATTTTTTGTTACGAACGAAAAACAACAACTCTTTCCTTGGAGAAACAATACCGAAAGCTGCTAAAATGTTTCAAATACTCTGAAAGTAACAAGTTGATTATTTTTAAAATAACTTATGTATTTTTTGGAACTTGACGTATAATACGAGAGGTGTTATTATTAAACAAAGTTAAAAACCTTCATTTAAAATGGAAGGATCATGTATTATATATATATCATTCAAAAATTCCAAAGACAGGAAACATTACGGCTAGCACTGGTTCTTAATTTATATAAAATCTTGAAGTAGTATTCTTTGACATGTAAAACGACGATTGAAAAAGTTGAGATATTTGTTTTATGCACGTGTGCGCACATGATCCAAAATAAACATTCGTGCGCGCATGTACGAATTTACGCACATATCCGAATGATCCAAAATAAACACCTGTGCGCGCATCTACCAGTTTACTCTCCTGCTCGCATGTCTACCAAAATTAATAGTTGCACACATATACCAATTTACACACTTTCGCACGCATCCATTAAATTATGCACCTGCGCGCACATGTTACAAAATAAACATATGCGCACATGTGCCAATTTTTGCACATCTACGCGCATATATCAAAATGAACACCTGAACGCGGATGTGCCAGTTTACATACCTGTAAGCACATTACCAAAATAAGCATCTACTCGCGAATGTACTAAAATAAATACCTGCGGGCGCATGAACCAAAATAAATACCTGAGCGCGCATGAAGGAAAATAAAGACCCGCGTGCGTATGTACCATATTCATACACGTGCGTGCGTAACCATCAAAATAAGAACCTTTGCGCGCATCTTCGAAAATGAACACCTGCTTTCGCACGTACCAAAATGGCAACTCAAGACAATACATGGACATTGCCCTGAAAAAGGCCGGAGTGTTGTGGGTTTCTTTGGCCCAAAAGCACCACAACAAGAACATAGTAGTAGCCGACATGAAAGTTAGGGATGGAGGAAGAGGTTTTGTGCACCTGACCTTCCTGAGTATCTAAAATCTAACGTACCCAACTACCCACAAATAAGAAGTGAACGTACCAAAATCAACACCTGCCCTCGTATGTACCAATTCACAGAGCTGCGCGCGTATAAAACAAAATCAACATCTGCCCATGCAAGTAACAATATACGCATCTGCGCGCTCAACTGTATCTTATATACAGTAACAGATCATAAAAAACACTTCGAACTAATATAAATTTTCTTGTAAGTGGTGGTCCAAGTAAAGGAATATTTTGATATACGACAGAAACGACACTGCATAGTATCAATGCAACTGTGTTAACCTAAATTGCTTTTCCAGTATTTACAGTTTTTAAATACTTAACAACAGTATACGTTCTGGAGAAAGGTTGAGTACCTAACATAGTAAATAATAGACCTTTATGAAATGATGAAAGTCCATGTGTTTCTGAGTATCAAGAGTAGCTACATTTTAGAAATTCTTAATATTTGATAAGCATGCATCATTAGAATCTGAGTATATGAATATCTTGCTTCCGGCAAAGCTGTAAAAAATTTTTCTCAAAAGCGACGATTTTCGATGATATCAAACTACTTACGAAATGCCAAGCACTGCTTATGTTTGATTGACCGATGTTATTATAATTTCTATCTATTTAAGAAAGCCTCATTGTGGATCATTATAAATTAAGTACCGGCTTTTAATATCCGTTGCAGAAAATAACAGAAATAGACAATAATGCAGATTTGTGTTTAACTTTTTTTTTTGTTTCTCTTAAAGTATATTTTTTTTTTCATTACAAGAATGCATTTAAAATAAATGTAATTGTTTATGTTTCTAAAATATATATGAATAATGAATAAAAAACTAATAAGTGGAATATATATCGTTTATGATTTTTTTTGTTTTATTGAGTGCATATTCAACTAATAATGTTCAAATGTAGTATTATTTTAAATAACTGTGTTTTACCATTTATTATGGATTTACTTTCGTATACAGTATTGGTATCAGTATATTAAAACATTTTTTTACCTTTTATAACATTAGAGTTAAAAAAGTAAAAACAAAAACAAATGACAAAAGATCCACATCAGATTTTCACAATACCTTTCAGCAACATTCAGGCTTAGTTCTTAGGAAGCAGTTTCCAAAAACTAAAAATATTCTCTTTACAACTTGTTGAAAATGAAACTAGAATATTGCCACTTTATGAATGTCAAGAATACTCATTATTTCACCTTAAAATACTGAGCTTGCACTTAAAGTCCAATAATGGTGAAAGAGAAGTGATTTTATTTAATTGCTTATTTTTCATAAATTCGTTACATAGAAATATTTTTTGAATATGAAATTCTTTTCTTCGTATTTCAAAATAAAATTAATAAAAAATAGTTATTTTATTTTGGTTCCAATGACGCAACCAGGATGTTTAATTTTCGAGGGAAAGTAAATTTTCCCAAAATTACAAAGACCCATATGTTAGTGCTTAAAAAGTGATCTTAAGAAAATGTAGTTTATTTGTTTTACAGCAAAACCACATCTCGCTATCAGCTGTTTCTGTTTGATTTTTTGTTTTTGAATTTCGCACAAAGCTACTCGAGGGCTGTATGCGCTAGCCGTCCCTAATTTAGCAGTAGAAGACTAAAGGAAAGGTAACTAGTCATCACTACCTACCACCTACTCTTTGGCTACCCTTTTACGAACGAATAGTGGGATTGACCATCACATTATAACGCCCCCACGGCTGAAAGGGCAAACATGTTTGGTGCGACGGGAATACGAACCCGCGACTCTCAGATTACGAGTCGCACGCCTTAACCGACTTGCCCATGCCGGGCCAATATATTCTTTTACTCACAGATCCACTTCCCGAGGACTGTTCATTGTTATACACTCGAGCAGTTTGAACAGCAAATACCGATTCAATGTTTGTATTGACTTTTGCAAACTCCTGCGGCTTTCTCATTTGATATGGATTGCGCTTTTGGCATTCACTGCCCTGTCCAAAACTTGTTAATAATATTCAGAAACCATATAATTTTTTCAGATTTTTATACGAAAGTTAAAACTATGAGGTAATGATCAGGAAAAAAGTATCGTGTTATAGCTCGTATGTACGCCTACGCAGCATGTAATCACATTCAGTAATGTATAGACAAATGTACACTGCTGGCCAAAATCTTAAGACCAATGAACATAAAGAAAAAATATGCATTTTGCGTTGTTAGACTCAACCACTTATTTGAGTAGAGCTTCGAAAGATGAAAATAAGAAAAGGGAAAATAAAAATAAAAATTTATTTTGCATTTAATAAGGAAATCGCTTTAGTATGGTCGATTTAAGCGTTTCCAGAAGGTAGGCTGGAATGTTATTCCAAGTGGTGAGGATGGATTCACGAATATCATGCACTGTTTGGAATTGACGTCCTTTTCTATAGACTTCCCTTGCCATCCACCCTCAAACATTTTCAATGGGGTTCAGTTCGGGCGAACACGCTTGACGTCCAAAAGAATCACGTTATTTGCCATGAAAAAGTCCTTTGTCCAGCGGCCATTTTGGGTATATAAGCCACATTTTAATTACATTTAATGAATAATTCTTCATCCACATTGGTAAGGGTAACCGCTAATTTAGTGCTTTGATCTATAAAATAATATAAAATATGTGTAAGCTATAAAAGAAAAAAATACAACACCATGTTTCTCTTTCTGATCCATTTATCTTTTAGATAATTATTTTTTCTTCTTTTTTACAGATGAGATTGATGAAAATGTCAGTGTTTACCTAATACATTTTTTACGGTTTTCAACGTAAGAAAAAATTGGGCTTTCGCTGTGCAACTTTTGCTTTAAGTGTCCAAAATTTCATAAATATTTCAATAGCTACTGTTTCCTATCAAAATGGTTGTGAAGAAGACCTATTCTTACAAAATCTAATTATTTGAATGGATGACTTGGAACTAAAAGTAAACAAATTGGTAACTATAAAGGTAACTTTATATTATATTTATATTAATGGCCAGGTGCGTTAAGGCAAGCGACTCGTAATCCGAGGGTCGCGGGTTTGCATCCCCGTCGCACCAAACATGCTCGCCCTTTCAGCCGTGAGGGCGTTATAACGTTTCGGTCAATCCCACTATTCGTTGGTAAAAGAGTAGCTCAAGAGTTGGCGGTGGGTGGTGATGACTAGCTGCCTTCCCTCTAGTCTTAATAGTTCTAGCTTCTACTTGTTATGTAGTGGTAACTAAGATATCTATAAACGTTAACTAATCATGAATGCAAAATTTTAGGTTTATACTTTCTTTCCTCTTAGAGCTATGACAGTCACATGTCCTTTCTATGTAGGTTTTCGCATAAAATGATGCGCGTAAGAACGTAGATAAACAACGAATCTATTAATATGGATGCACAATTTCAGATTTCTGGGTTCATTCCATTTGGAGCTATGGTTGCCATACACATGTACACAGACTATATGACACAACTTTTTGTTATTATAGATACAATTTGCTTTTTTGAAATTTTTTCACTCTGTAGTAATTTACCATATAAGACAAATAAATATCGTCAGTTGAGAATTCACTTGCAATATAGGTATGTGTGTCAAAACCAAACGTTTTCTAAAGACAGTTTGTTTTATTTTTCAACGTTCTTTGTTTTTTTGTATTTGTTGAAGTTAAGAATGCTACACAGTGAACTAACTATCTGTGCTTTACCTGGTTTCTAGCGTTGAAAGTTTGCAGACAAACTCTCAGACTACTGGGAACAATTAAAAGAGTCTAAATTAACATAATATGTCAATCTCGACATCATAAAAAAATCAACAATTTATCGACGTATCTTATGGGAAAAGTAGACAATCAAATTGCAAATAAATTAAGATTTGTTAATACATTCGATTAATACTCTGTTATTAAAAGTGACAAAAACGTATGTAAACAGTAAGACAGTTGAAGGTTTCTTATTTATAATGTTTGTATGATGAATTTAATAGAACTGTGATTAGAGTTTGTGTTTGTTTTCTTATAGCAAAACCACCTCAGGCTATCTGTTGTGTCCATCGAGATGAATTGAACGCTTGATTTTAAAGTCGTGAATCTATAGACTTACTGCTGTCCTAAGTGCGATAAAGTTTTTACAACCTGTGTTCGTAATTTAAGATACATATATTCAGCTACAAATACAACAAAACAACATTATATTTTAAATAAATAGAACCATATTATTGTTCACAAGAACTATTTAATTTGTACGCTCTTAAAATTAAAAGTTTTCTAAGAGTTATTTCGATAAAACTCTATATTCATGTTCAGGGCACATGACTAGTAATCTGTGTTTCGCAGATTTTAATAGTGAATATGTCGTACCTTTTAATTCTGTATGTAGAGTGTTATAATGTAACGGGCTATCTCACTTTTCGTTGTTAAAAAGTATGCAAAACTTGGCGGCTAGTGTGTTGACTAGCTACGTCCCATCTAGCCTGAAACTTCGAAATTAGGAAAGGTTAATACAGATCCCTCTAAGTAGTTTAATACAGGACTGAATAAAACAAACCTTGAATTATAGCTTCCCAAATAAATGATCGTAAAACGTAAATTGTGGAAGACAGTGTATATTATGTCTGTATAAGGTTAATATCTTAAAATTAACACTATTACTCAAGGACTATTTCTTCATTATTAAATATCAGGATATGAAGTACTGTAGGAAGAAATATTTGTTGCTTTTAGGAACTCAAATGACAGAATTGCGAAATCTGATTCTCGCAATCTAAATGCCTTTCCTTTGTAAACTTCTGTCCCTTACTAAACGACAGTTAAACGAATTTCAGTAACGGTATCAATGGATCTAAATATTTACTAAAGAACAGAGACACAACTGCAATTTGATGAATAAAATGTAGTGTTACTGACAAAACAAACTGTAAACCATTTCTTCGCTTGTTCCATTTCATGTACTCCCAAGTGTACGGACTTACAATGCTGAAATCCGGGGTTTGATTTTCCTTGATATACAGAGACGGTAGCACAATGTAGTTTTGCTGTAAAACTAAAATTCTCCAGTCTTCCCCACAACACTTTCCTGACGTATTCTCATGGTATCACACGCTAAATATGTTATTTGCTACCTAGTGGTAACTTATATTTTCCTAGCGAATTGGAGATGCAAATTGGTCACTGGAATAGACAATCTAGAAATAAAGGTATTGGTGAGACATCTGTTTTCAATTGTCAATGGTGTCACATATTATAAATATAACAATTATATATTTGGCTGTCGTTATTTTGTTAATAATCACAAAGCTACACAGAAAGCTATCTGTGCTCTGGCCACAATGGCTATCGAAACCCAATTTATAGCAGTGTACGTCAACAGACATACCGCTGTGCCACTGGAAAGCATATATGATTGTGAGATGGAATATAAACATAATAAAGATAAATTTTCCTTTTAATGTTTTACAAATACACATGTAACCTAAATAAAATAGCCGTTTTTAAAGTCGATGTAAAAACTATATTCAGTTAGAAACGTTTGTGTAAAACAAATTTCTTCAAAATAGGCAATTAAATAAAACTACTGCTCTTTGACCATTAATGGATTGGGATTGTAGTTTTAATATCTTAAGGTGGAATATTGAGCCTCCTAAATATTCAATGGTACAATATTCTAGTTGAATTGTCACTAAGTTGTCAAAATGTTTTTTGTTTTTTTTTTAGTTTTTAGAAACTGCTTCTTGAGAACTAAGCCTGAACGTTGCTGAAAGAGATTTTGAAAATGTTATGTGGATCTTTTCATTCGTTTTTGTTTTTACTTGTTCAACTATAATGTTATAAAAGGTAAGTAAAAACAGTTGTAATATACTATATACTAAAGTAAATCCAGAAATAATGGTAAAACACAGTTTATGTCGACATAAAATTACATTTATATTATAAGTTTTTCGTATTGCAAAGCCACATCATGCTTTCTGCTATGTCCACCAAGGTGAACTGAACTCCTGATTTCAGCAGTGTAAATCCGAAAACTTACTACTGTCACTGCGGGAAACATTTTTCCACTACTAGTTTTAAAAAACAACTAGAAAAGAAACTGTAAACGACATATAACAGTTTTTAGTTTTCATTAGCAGTTTATTTTCATGTAATTTATTTAATTTACTCTTTATATTCTAGAAACATAAACATACATTTAGAGTTTAATTTACACACATTCTTGTAATGAGACATAATTTATAGTGTAAGACAAACAAAAACAAATAGATTAAGCACAAATCTACAAATCGTATATCCCTGTTGCAGCCTATCACGAGTATCAAAACCCGGTTCTTGGCCTTTTAATTTAATATAAATTCACTGTGGGCCATTCTTAAATAAAGAGAAAGTATGAGAACACTGGCCAATCATAACAGAGAAATATACAGTATTATGTTAGAAAGGTAGAAGGTTTATTTGTTTTGGATACTTGTAAAAAGTTATACAAGGTCTATCTGAGCTAGCTGCTTGCAAGTTCGAGCTTAATGTCTCCACTGAAGATACCTAGTCAACAATATCGAACAACAATTAATGTTCATAGTCCAGTATGCTAACTACTAGACGACACGAGGTAAAATATATCTTATTATAGGTCTCAACCGGCTGAAAGCGGTTTAGTTTGGATAGGGTTGAGAAACCCTCATTTTCACAGTCAGGTACAGATATCTTACTGCCATTGATTAATAAAACCGTAGCTTGAGGAAACGAGTTCGGCTGTTTATCTGTTGTTCTGAGTTAAGCTAAAAACTCCTATATAAAAAAATGTTTGTTCTCTCATGACGCTGTTTGGTTTGTGAGCAGAGATTATTTCCAATTAAATATATAGAGATATGTGGTACACGAAAGAATTATTTTTCGATTACATCTGCTGGTCTAAAAATAGTAATCTAATGTGTAAATTTAAATTATACAATAGTTATTTCTTTCGTACTTTACCAGTAATTGACGCAGATAAAAAGTAAATATTGTTATTTATTTTTAAATATGTTACTCTTCGTTATTAAGCGCCAAACTATACAATGTTTAGTGATGTCGAGAAAACCCACTTGTAGGGAAATATATATGCAAAAACGGCTCGTTTGGGTTGAGAAAATATTTTACGTAGATGAGCGAACAACGTTTCGACCTTCTTCGGTCATCGTCAGGTTCACGTAAAATATTTTCTCAACCCAAACGAGCCGTTTTTGCATATATACAATGTTTGTGCTATCTGTGCAATGTCCAACCTGAGTATCGAAACCAGGTTCTTAGCCACTTAACCACTGAGGAGGCTTTTAAATATTTCAAGGTTTCTTATTTTCGAGTATTGGGGACAAATCTTTGTCGTTATATGTTTATTATGTTTAATAACAAGATATAACTTAAGGCACTGAAACACAATTTCTTCTTTTATTTAAATTGCGCGTTTTACATTTCAGTGAAATTTGATATATATAGTATTTGAATGTGTGTGTTTATGTTTTTGTTAGTTTTCTCTCTATGACCTCATAAAAACCAATTTGTTCGCAATCAAGCAACTGGAAATCTTGAATTACCAGCTGTTGTTGTCACCAGTTCAACATATGCATGAACTAATAAAATTCTATAAATAACAAGACTGATTTAAACCTATGTGCTCGTACCTAAAATTCATTAATTGGGAAGGATGACTGGTTTGATAAAAATCCAGTGGTAGAGAAAATTCATAAGAAACGAGGTGTTCAACACACTTATCTTAAGGTCGAGACCCTCAATTGTCCTAAATATCCATATGCAGTCACGTCTCACACACATGAAAAACGCCAAATTTAGTGTTATTTTATGCCAGATGTCAACAACGTTTTGATCTTACAGTGTCTGAATGAGTAAGACTGTAAACACATAATATTGAATACCAGACAACAATATAACTTCTACAAATAATGACATAGCATTACATAATAATAATAAAATATTAATACCAAATAATATATTGTAACAAAATTATTGTTTCGTTTTTCGTTTATTACTAGACCGAGTTTTTGTTAGAATGGGCACCATTTTGTACGATATTTATTTTGTAAAATATCTAACAATCCCATCTTTAATGAGGTAAGTCAGTATTTTAAGTGGATTAAGTAATAATTTTGCCAACGCTGGCAATATTATCTTCTATATCCGTTCTTTTGGCTTTAAAATTATCAAAATGATTCATAAGCTGTAAAATAAACATTTAAACCTGGTTTCTCTTTCCAATCCATTAATCCTAGCGTCGGCATAGCCAGGTGATTAGGACTCTCCACTCGCAACGTGAGTGTCGTAAGTTCGAATCCTTGTTACCAAACATTTTCACCCTTTAAGTCATGAGGACATTATAAAGCGATGGCCAATATGTTTGTAAAATAAAGTAGTCAAAGCGTCGGTTGTGGGTGGTGATAACTATTTGCTTGCCTTTTATTCTTATACTGCTAAATTAGAGACGTGTAGCTTGGTGCTAAATTCAAAACCAGTAATCCTTCATATACATATTTTTCTCTGATGAGATAGACAAGACATTTGGCCAGTAGGGCGCATGTTTAGAGCGGAATTTTACAATAGCTTTTGATGCTGCAGAAAATTTGTTCTTGACTGAGCAACTTTCGCTGTAAGTGTCGAACATTTCTTCAGTACCCCGGTAGTTACAGTTACATATCGAAATGCGATGTAAAAGACCCATTCTTACAAAATCTTCGCTTTAGGATGGTGACTTGAAACTAAAAGGAAACAATTGAACATAGGTAGGGAAACTTTATATTACATTATATATTATATGATTATTCAATTAATTATTTTCCAATTATTAAAACTTCTATGACATAAAATTGACTTTAACAGAAAAGTGAAGGATGTTTGAAAAAAATAATAATAGTACTACCTTTTACTTGTAACAAAGTGATAACTAAGATATTCCTAGACATTAAAGTAATTAAGTTACTGGAGAATGAGTTAACATTGAACAAACATAACGAACAATATTGATGAAAAAATAAATCACAGCAAATAAAAGAGAATGCCTGTACATGTCTTTCCTTACATTTAGATAGATGTGCAATTATTGAGCGATATACAATACTTTATATCCGAATTTCATACAAACTTATTAACTCATAGCTCCCCCTTTAATCTGGAACTGATAGTCTGGGAGAGAAACAGCACATACTGACAATTCTTGGGCTGTTTGTAATTGGTAAATAATGAGTTTTGATCATCACTATTTTAATTGACCAAATATCCCAAAATACAAAGTACATTTTTTCCTGCAACGTGCCACGAGCAACGAACTCTCTCATTCACAATCTAAACATTTGGACTGTATTTAGTATAGTAATTCGAGGAAAAACCAGCCTCTACCAGTGTTATAGCAGTGTGTCTGCGGACTTAAATGATAGAAACGGGTTTTCAATAACCGAGGTGGACAGATCACAGATAGCCAGTTGAATGGCTTTGTAAAAAAAAACAAAAAAAACATATGAGCATCTTTCATCTAAAATGTATTTCATTTTTGCTTTATGCAGTATTAGTGAACTTGTAGGATATTCAAATTTTATTAGATTGTTATCATATCTCAGTGTATCTTTGATGACAGTATGTGCATATCTGTCCCTACATGTATAAGATTAGGTAAAAATAATTTAATATTTATTAAAATATAAAGCACTTCACAATTGGAATGTTTGTATTTTAGGTACTTTATTTATAAATTATGACACAGAAACAGAACAGCTGCACACAATGGCATGACTAGTTCATGATAGATGTAGTTTCTCTCGCCTGCAGGTTGATACAGTTTAACTTCCCACATTTCATATATAATTTACAAGCGGCTAGAAAACGAAAAAATAAATACAAAGTAGAATTTATGAAAAATGATATTTTTTTTCTTGATTATAGATTAATTGCTACATTACGTGTCACTAACAGTAATTTACTACATTTAATCCGGTAGTCAACTTATATATTTACGTATATGTAGGTTTCTTTATATAAATAAAGAAAACTTGTAGCGCAATTTAAACATCCTCACCAGCCATTCTGTAAAGGTTTGGGTTGTTTATATGAGAGAAAAAAAAAGATTTTTAGCACTATTTTCGAAGTCCAGGACGCCAGATCAGATCCGTGTCTGGAACATTAACCTTGTCCAAGATCAGAGAGCTAATAAGAAGTTAATTTGTATATCAAAAGTACAATAATATTGCAATAAAACATGTTTCAAATGTTCTACATGTTGTTACGAATGTGATGATTTAAGTGTAATGATTGAGCTAAAACGTGGGTCTTGGTCAGATAAAATAACTTTGTTTTAGACTTACCATTCGATTTTGTATATCAACTAATCGGAAATTTTAAGTTGATTACTAACAGAAAACATGAAAAAATTATTTCTATACTTTTTACGCAGATACTCTTTTTGAGTGATATCTAAAACAAATGAAAAGTTTCGCTTGATAAAATTCCGATACAAAAGCGTTATCACAACAATTTTAGCCTAGTATTCCAAGTACAACCTTTTAGTTCATAGCTCCGTTATATATTGAGAGATTTGAGATCTAATAACCATTTTGGACTCAGGATCTGAAATCATTTCGATTAATGTATTTTATCACTCTGAAGGTGCCATAGTATAATTTACCCTCATCCTACCTGAAATAGTTTCAATTTGAGGGTAGACTGGTAGAAATCCTGATAAGTAATGAAATTGAATCGGGTACATGCGCGTAACTTGTTTGGCATTGTTGGTGCACAACAAAATAACTTATAAAATGGACAATGATAACAATTTCAAGTATCTTATATTGTGTAGCTTTTCACTGAGGAAACAATAAAAACAATTTTGTGTATCTTACATTGTTGAATTTTTCATTAAGAACACAATAACAATAATTCTAAGTATTTCAAGGTTGAGAAATATACTGCATAATCCTGAAAATTCTATTTTACCGTGATAACCTAAACTTTTAAATCTCTAAAGATGTATTACATTTTACAGTTATGGCGTATTCAGTGAATATTCATTTATTGATTTAAAATTTGCATGGATATCTCTTTTTCTTATTAACATGGAACTGTTCATATTTATCATATACATACACTGATTTAACCTAATAAGTTAAAGTTGTTTTGCTTCACTTAAATATAATTTCATTTTTATTGTGTTTTGTTTTCTTTGTTTGTTTCAAGTTAAGCACAAAGCTACAAAACGGGCTATCTGTGCTCTGTCTACCACACGTATCAAAATCTGGTTTACAGTGTTGTATGACCGCAGACACACTGCTAGGCAATTGGTGGACTGTGCTTTGTGAAATTCTTTTTAGATCAATTAATTGTTCTTTTGTGTTTGTTTTTCTTATAACAAAGCCACATCGGGCTATCTGCGGAGTCCATCGAGGGGAATCGAACTCATGATTTTAGCATCGTAAATCCGTAGACTTACCGCAGTACCGGAGAAGGATGTTGATTTGTGCAACATTAAACACCAAATTCTTTATCATATGTCAGGAACTACAATCAAATCATAGATATGCATCATACACTAAATTAACTTACCTAGACAAGTTGTTTGCATAAGGTGTTCAAACTCTTAATAAATGTTACATCACATAAAGTGTAGTGTAGCACCGTTGGATTTTGTGGTTTACACCTGCTACTACAAACACTAGAACTGTTTGAACATAAAGCATTCAAAGTCCAGATATTTAAATCTAAGCCATATAAAGTAAACGAATTTCTTATTGGTGAATAAAATTCGATGACTTTACTCTTGTAGAAAGTACAAGAAATAATACCACCTATCATTCTAGTCATTACAAACTTCTGTAAAACATTCACTTTGAAGTACAAAACACTAGGTCGTTGAAGCAATTGATAAAGATAATTTTTTAAATAAAATTCACGATATACATTCACAAAACATTTTTACAATGCAACCTATTTTATATAAACAAAT
The DNA here is from genome assembly GCF_004210375.1 of Tachypleus tridentatus. Taxonomy (NCBI): domain Eukaryota; kingdom Metazoa; phylum Arthropoda; class Merostomata; order Xiphosura; family Limulidae; genus Tachypleus; species Tachypleus tridentatus. The sequence continues at coordinate 88,927,921 of NC_134833.1, forward strand.
TATAAGCGAAACATGGCCAGGTGGTTAAGACACTCGATTCGTAATCTGAGAGTCAAGGGCAGAATCCCCGTCACACCAAACATGCTTGCCCTTTCAGTCGTAAGGACGTTATTAAGTAACGGTCAATCCCATTATTCGTTGGTAAAAGCGCACCCCAAGAGTTGGTAGTGGATGATGATGAATAGCTGCCTTCTCTCTAGTTTTACTCTGCCAAATTAGGGACGGCTAGACCAGACAACCCTCGTGTAGCTTTGCGTGAAATTAAAAAAAAAAAAACAATAAGCGAACCTAGAACATAAATTATGTATACAAATAATTAAACGACAAGAACTGCAAGGTCATTTCAATTTGACTGTCGATTACTAACTCGCACATCACAGTCTACAGTGTCATTTCAAGAAATTGTGACATCAACAGTTATAAGAATATATGACTATGCACGCATTGCAGTCATTTGCACGTTTTTCTTTGTCTTGCTGGTTCTATTTTTTTAAAATAGTTGGAGTGTAAAATAATTTGTTTACATATTCATGATTTTTTTCTACTAATTGTTTCCAATGTTTCTTGGGTTGCACTACAGTGCAGAGTCATTTTGTAATTTATTAACAAGCAGGGAGTCAAAATGTATCGTGTGCCTGTTTCCTGTTTTGTCATTATTTCAAAAATGTCTAGGTACATGGTTAATTATGAATACTATCTGATGTACAGTATAAAATATACTGTTATTTTTTTACAATAAGATATCATAAGTAAATAAAAAACAGCTTGGCTGTAAAAACAAGCACGGGCAATAACGATTTTTTTCTTATACAAACACTAAATAAAATAATTAATATCACTATGCGGCCAAAGCAATTGACATTGTTTAATATATAGGTTAAAACTGCTTGCTAAAATAAAATCAGTTTATAGTTACTTTAAAATTGTTTTGTTTTTCAATTTTATTAACAAAAAAAATTTAGTTTGTAAAAAAATGTCATTATTACATGCTATAGGTGCATCATTTTGTTTGGATGAGCCTCTTGTAGCACATATCTACTGCATGTTTTATAGGAGGGTTTGAATACCGAAATTCTCTTTCATTCTGACTGTTATTCCTAAGTTTTACATATGCAAATTTTTGAAAATCATTTAACCATACATATTGTATATAGCCGAGACATGGCGTAATCTAAAGTTATCTCTTTCAAACAATGGTAACATACTGTGAAATGGTCAAAGTATACAAGTATTTGTATGTATTATTTATACTTTATATTATACAGCCTACAGCTTTCATATGAGATGTAGTTTATTAAAAGTGAATTTACATGAAATGTTGTCCACATTCAAAGTTATTGTATTATTATCTGTGTTCTGTGTTTCCTAAGAACTTGCCAGGTTCTTGGAAAAAGTAAGAAATAAAGAATTCGTAGACTGAGGCTAAAAACATTTTTGTTCGCACCTCTAACTGAGAAATAAGCTTGGAGGCTTATAAGGCTAAAATTCGTAATACAATACCCGCTGTGGTTAATTGCAGATCTCACATTGTGTAGCTCTGTTGTTGAACAATGAACTTTTTTTTAAAGTGGTGTTTAAACAAATTTCTTCTTAATATCTTAAATATTTATTTGTTTAATGAGACGATCATAGTTGCACATTGTTTAAAAAAGTTAAATATTTTGGAGAAATGGCGAGTATATGTCCTGTAAAACCTTTTTAATATATCACTTTATACAAGAGTACTTACTCTCATAGTAACTTGCTATCTAAAATAACCATCAGTAACTTTGACAAAAAATAGCCTAGAGCAACTTTACTGACACCTTCCTTCAGTTCCCAAAGCAAATACACTTCTATTATATTCAATTAAAAAGTTCTTACATAAACTGAATAAGAATGTGTAACAATTAAATGCTGTAATATTTCATTTAAATCGTTTCTTTACTTGTATTAGAGGAATAGTAAACATAATGGCTTTATATTTCAACCTTTCAATAAAGGTTATGTGTCTTGCATGGTAAAAAGATTTACTAAAATTAAAAAAGAGCAACAAACAAACTTAACTTAAGAGAAATAAAATAAATAAATGCAAAATAAATTAAATTAGTTGAAAAAGAAACGAATAAAGTGTTCCAGTTTCAGGCAAACTTCAATTATCGAAAACAATTGGAATATGTTTTCCAGTATACACATTTTAGAAATGTCTTTGTATTTACGTACCGTAAAATATATTATTGTATTTCTATAAGCTTTTAGGTTTTTATTTCTGTTTTAATGGTTATGTTTGTATCAATTATCTATATATAATCTAAAGGTGTTCGTTAAATGTGGAATTACAACCATGCTAAATCAGTTCTATAATTCTACTCTAAACTAGTAGTACAACTTTGAGGCTCTTTGATGCTCAATTAAAATATATTGCTTAGACTTCTTTTTTTAACCAAGTGGTCATCAGCTTCGAATGGAAGTTTCAAACATTGTATCTAGGAATGGTTGTTTTCATCAATATCATGTTTCAAGATTATCAAATTGTGATGAGAATTACAAACATTGAAAATCTAAAGGATTTGAAATTATTTGGAGGTAACGATTACAGCAGGAAACAGATGTCGGACGAGTCATCAGAGGAGTGCGAATCAAGAAGGAAGTGAAACTGATATGCAGCTCAAAAGGTCATCCTGGCCACATTCTTTTCATGTTTCTCGGAGATTTAGTCAGTTTCAATCAGCAGAAGGTGACAGTGATAGACGGCACATGCCTGTCGACTACAAATTTATCAATATAAATCACAGGAAACAACTCTGATTGTTGTTTGAACAACAATTACGGTTTCTTGGAAACTCCTGCTGGTTTTATCGAAGAACGTATAATGGAAGGCAGCTAATGTGTTAAGTGTTACATGTTCTTAAAATTGTTGCCGAATTACATTAAGATTACAAATGTCTTTAACTTTACCCTAGTAACTTCTGCAAATGCCATCCTATATTTGAAACTGTTTAACTGGTGTAAAAGTACGTGTGCGTTTCTTGTAGTAAAGCTACATCGGGCTGTGGGCTGTATCCATTAATGTACAAGTGCAGAGAAAAGTGGTCTCCCTTCAGTATGATAGCCCTACAACCGCTTTTTTTGCTTGTCGAAACTATATTGATTTATTGTTATCAAAGTGTATGATCGTACTTTAAGGACGAGTTGGAAAACCCAACATCATTTTAATATAATAAGCTGAACCTTTGTATACCTTTACATTCTTGCTTAAGACATACGTCTCCGATAAAGGTAATGTAGATAATGCATCGAAACATTGAAGGTTCGAATTTAATAAGATATTATTGAATATTTACCAAATAGATTATTTCACCCTATTAATCGATTTTAATACTTTACAGATTGTGTGTTTTCTTATAACAAAGCCACATCGGATTATCTGCTTGGTTCCACTGAGGGGAATCGAGATCTTGATTTTTAGATTTGTAAATCGGAAGATTGCTTCATAGAAACCTATATATTGAATACTAACATCTTTGTGAAAACGTACGTATAGTTTGTCAAACTGCTGGTTATTCTGTGGAACAGTAGGTGTTATCCAGAGTCAGGAAGAGGCTTCAAAATTTTGTTGGTACTGTGTTAATTCGTAGTATGAGCTTTTTACTTTATGTTAGTATAAAGTATATTTTAAAATAAATATAGGCAAGATAATAGCCATCAATGACCAAAAACGTATTTTTAGTAAGAAAAACAAATAAATGTCCATAAAAATACAAAGTTTCTGTGAAACGTATTTTTATCATATTTTTAACATCTATAGAGTTTATTTCTATGAAATAATAACACTTAAAAGTTATGAGACAGGAAATTCTAAACACACACTAAAGTGCATTGTTCATTTATTATGAAAGACATGTTATACATGACGTTATTGGTTAGGTACGTTTTCCTTTAAAACTTTGCTCTGTGCAATCATCCCAAATAATAAAAAGTAACATTAACTCTATATATCTTTTTTTTTTCACAGTTAAATGAAACTTGTATACGTCAACATCAAATAATATGGAAAACAAAAGGGAAAGACTCGGACATCCCTCTTCCGAAAGCTTTCGCACACAGGATGATATTGATATCAGTCAAACTGACTTGTCGAAGGCTCCTCTAATCAAACAAGATGAAAGTTGTGATACGGTAACGAATAAAATGAAAAACACCATTGGTTTAAAACTCTTTTCTACGTATAAAGGTCTATTATTTACTATTTTAGCTAGCCTACTTTTTTCCATAGTATATGCAATTGTTAAGTTCTTAAAAACTGTAAATTCTGCAAAAGTACTTTGGGTTAACTCAGTTTTTATGACAGTATACAGTAATCCCACTCTTATATTTAAAAATGTTCATCCATTTGGTTCCCCGCTCACAAGGAGAATTATATTAATTCGAAGTGTTGTTTATGCATTGATAGTGTACATGAGATACAGTGCACTTCACTATATACCTGTTGCAGAAGCGAGTGTCATTATCTTTAGTTATCCAATTATGGTATCAGTGTTTGGCAGAATAGTGTTAAAAGAACCATTTGGTTTATTGCAAGCTACATCAGCAGTACTAACTGTAGTAGGCGTTGTTCTTGTATCAAAACTTCCCTTGGAATTCCAAAAAACTAAAGAGTTAAGGAATATAACTTTATCAGATCGGGTTTACGGAGTTGCTATAGCTTTCAGTTCAACAATACTCACTGCCTTTAATATAATTTGTACCCGCTCAATAAAACACACTCCCGTCTCTGTGATTTTGTTCAACAATGGATGGGCTGGTGTTTTTGTTACTTTAATCATTATATTCTTAGAGGGAGAACTTCCGGTCATACCGTGTGGAGAACCGTCTTTGTTAATCGTTTTCTGTTCCATCCTCGAAATACTTGGAACAGCTTTACTCTATAAAGGGCTACAAATTGAACAAGCTGGTATAACTTCTGTTGTTCAAGCAGCCTCTCAAATAACGTTTCTTTTCTGTTGGCAACTGTTTTTTTTCAAAGAAACTCCAGACATGTGGAGTATCTCTGGTGTAATAATAGTTATTTTTTGTGCTATACTTAGCACTTTGGGCAAATATATGTCACTATGTTTGGATGATCCAAAGAGGAAAATGCTTCTTTAAGTTTTATGTTTGATATTATTTTAACCTTACGAGATTAATTTTTTGTGTACTGATGATTTTGTGTTACAGTTATTTCACTTTAATATTTAGAAATATTTAAATGTTTTTTTCTTAATATTAGAGGGAAAATATTCAAATACTAATTGCCATTTTAAATTTCTTTTAGAAAATTATATTAAAATGTGAACTTTCCTAAAGAGCAACGTAAATAGTTTTAGTTGTGGCATTTGAATGGTTTTGTTTTTAAATAGTATATATTTCAAAGTACACATATACTTTGTTTATGACCTATTATACCTTAAAAGTATGTACATATATAAAATTCACCATTCTTAAATAGATCAGGTACATATACCTACAGTTAGTAATAGTTGTACATTATATTAATATTAAACTTATTACAGTAAACACGACACCTACCTATAACGTAAGATAATGAAAAGGGGCAACAGTTTTAAAAAGATTTGATAAAATTTGGGAAAATAAACTGTCTGACATTTTGCTAAAATGCTTATGATACAGAAGTAATAAGGCATGAAAGAATAAATGTATTCATAAAATACGCATCTACATACCATCTCTTTATATACTGAATAACACTATATTTTTATAACATACATAAATTCTTGAAATCTGATTCATAAATTTAATGAAAATATTGTTTTCAATGGAAGTCTGTTGGAATCTAAACATCTTAGAAAAGAATGAAAAAGTTATTTTCGACCATTAATGGTTCCCTCTATCAAATTTTTTTTTTTTTTTTTCAAATACAGTGATTAGAAATAATTTATTCGAAAACTATGTTTTGAGTTAAATGAGTGGTAAAGTTTGTAATAATAGTATTAAATCCATGCTACGTTTTGTCCTTCCTAATTTCGTTGTGTACCATGCATGTATGTTACCATCGGTCATGTCAATGTGTGTTTCAATGGCGAACTTATCTTTATGAATTATATTTGCCATAAATGCGCCATTGGTGGAAAGCTATATCTAAAATATGGTAACAAAATCTCTGTTACCTGGTAGTTCCGAACCTGGTAGCTTCAGTATGACCCAGGTACAGATTTAACTCTACTCTTTTACCGATTCTTTATTTTATTTCCACGAAATAATAACGTAATAATGAATAAAAAGTTAGTCATGTCTCCTTCGCTAGTGGGCCAAAAGAATTCTAGCACGTTTCCTTTAACCAATCAAATCTCTGAGCTTCTCGTTAACATGTTTGTTAAATTATCTTCGAGTGCGTGTACGATATTTTAAGTCTTTAAGTGTTAGACAAATAATGGTTCTTTAGATTTCATTTGAAAGCGTTCTGTTCGCGTTTGAATGAAAGCGCTATTGGAAATAATTAAATATATTCATACCTTAATAAAAATTATATGAAGTAATGCAACAATTATCTTAAAATTGCTTAAAAGTATTACTGGAATTGATAAGCGTTTGTTTTTTGGCAATTAAACACAAAGCTACAAAAGTGACTACCTGTGCCCTGCCCACCAAAGGTACATCTAAAACTCGGTTTTCTAGTATTTTAAGTCCACAGACATACTGCTGTGTCATGGAAAAGAGAATGTATGAGAGATCTAGTTCTACAAAATTTGTTTATTTGAACTTTTTTTTTTAAAGAGTGTTTTAACTTAGTAACCCAATAAAAAGAGTAATAGCATATTTTAATGTATCAGGCCTTTTTAAAAGCATAAAGTTGCCACTTTTTATGATGAAATTGAAGTATATTTCATGCTCAAAATTCGTTTGTTTTATACTTTCACAAAAGCGATATATTATTTTTCACATTTTTTACTGAAAAACTGGAGTTATTATTTACATTGTATCGAATTTCGAGTCTTTCAGTGGTACGGATGTATGCTTACAGACTTATACCGCTAGAAACCTGGTTTCGATACCTGCAGTGGGTAGGACACAGATAATCCATTTTGTAGCGTTATGTTTAACTTCAAACAAAACATAAAATCGACTGCGGGAAATTGAAATTCCAGATTTTATCGTGATAACTCCATAAACCGAGAGCTGATCTACAGAAAGGAATACCTTTTATAGATATATCACTGGTTTTACTCCGAAGTACTAGTTTTTAGCTGAAATATTATCAAACAACATTGGTAGTACCTTTAACTACTTAAACAGAACGTCAAAAGTAAAATAAACTGATTGATTTTGAAACAATATTACTTTATTTACTATCGTAACATAAAATGCACAACTTTTAATTATTTTGTTATTTCTTCTAACACAACTTTAAACCCAATCGTTTATTGGGTCCATATAGTATTTCGTAAGTGGAAGTCATTGAAATTGTTCGGCAATATTTCTGAACTTTAAAAAACGGCTTTCAAATAAGTAATATGAATTATGTTTATAAAAATAAAATACAAGGTAGTTCAAAACTATTACTCCTAATTTACAATTTAGTAACTAATCAACTAAGGAAACACAGCCATATGCTTTTTAACATCTTGTAGCCAAACTCAGTTTTTATTGAAATGTCAGTAGACTTCTATGTATGTACCATTAGTGGTGATCGGCACTTCTAACCGATATTCAGTTTCAGCCCACGTCTACCACAACATATCCATAGTTACAATGGTGATGGCGTCTGTTATTATGGTCCTTAGCTACGGGGTGTTAGCTATTTTCGACACGCTAAAACAAATATCTTTACTTCCTTCCTATGCTGTTGTCGGTAATTACGTATCACCACAGCCAATGACTTAGTCTTTAAAAGCTAAACTAATACCTCAGCCTTTTCTTACACAGTTGTCATCATACGGGTTACACTGCTCACTGGAGTGAATAGGAAAAACGTAAATAAAATAATCAAATATAACAATAAAATTGTTTGAGATTGGTTACGTGATGTTGAAAATGCACAGTTGTATTTCTTCACTTATTTAACAATAAAAAATTAGTTATTTTTTCCCTTTCCTTCAGCTTGTTGGTATTTTTTAAACAACAACAATAATAATTATAAACGCTTATTGTAGTAAATGAAGTTATTACTTGATCTGCAAAAATAAAATCCTTCCGTTATAACAAAAATGATTTGATTTTTGAGATATGTGTTGCTGAAATCCGTAAATAAAATCCAAACTTTTTCATGAAGTTAAAGTTGCAGGCCTGTGTAATTATTTTGGTTGCAATACTGTACAAGTTAGTCAAACCACTAACGTGGTAAAAGAAAGCTTATGAAAAGAACGTACTGATTGGATTTTATTACCATAGTCTATACAGGTAAGAATATGGTTCTACGACATTTCGCAGCCGCAATTTTACACCCGACTCTTGACAGCCAACAATTTGACAGCCGAGCTCGTTGGCAGCGGACAATTTCGCACCCAGGAAAATTGGCAGCGGATGATTACCCAGCCAAGCAATACATAATTACGTTATGGTGTTGTTCATGATGTTACTGATGTTAACTAACAACAAATTAGCATCCATTTGAAAATTGACGTCACTATTAAACCTGGAATAAAATATATCAAATGTCTGCGTTTACTGTTACAACTTCAACACATAGTCTTCTCGTTAAACTTTCATTGAATTATTTTAAAACAGTTTCAAACAGCCGATTAATAACATCATGAAGAACACAGTAACTCACGTGACATCAAACAGAGGAAAGCCGAAGGTATGCAACAATGAATGCGTTTATTTATTCGATAAGGACAGCAAGAAGGTATCATGTGGTATCTTGAGTGGCAGCTACATACTACCCTTAATCGTTTACTGAAGTGGACCACAGCAAACGGTCTAACTTCTCTCTCTTTCAAACCGTCTTTATGCACTTTTGCAGCAAACGGGGTATTCACCCTGATCCTGAGCTCCGTATCGATAAAGTTGTGCTGCCTGTGGTCCCTAAGATAAAGTTCTAGGGGCTTATCTTTGACCATAAGCTGACCTTTATACCACACATCAAGCAGCTGCGGGTCAAATGTACAGGAGCACTGAACATTCTCTGTGTCCTCTCTTCCACCACTTGGAAAGTAGATTGATGTTCTATACGAAAAATATATTGTGCTCTTATTTGATCGAAACTCGACTATGGATCACTTGTTTAATACTCTTCCAAGACCTCGGCCTTAAAGATGCAGGACCCCATTCATCATCAAAGACTTGGGCTCTGCACAGGGTCTTTCAGTACTTCCACAGTTTAGTGCTTACACAAAGAGTTTCATGAACTTTCTTTGTACCTCCACCATTTGCAACTGTCTTTACTACACGCTTCTAAACTTCGTTCCTTACCAAAATATCTCACCTGAGGTTGTGCTTTCCTTCGTCGGTAGACCATACTTTTTCAGAACGGACAATCTGCCATTGCTCCTTTTGGCCTTCGTATCCAGGCGCAGTTATATGAATTGAGTCTGTCTTTGATAACACTGCTGTATCCATTGGTCAGCCCATGGTTTCTTACAGTCCCTAGATGTGACTTATCTTTAAGTCGTTTGAAAAAATCAAACATTCCCGATTGAAAATACTGTCTGTTTTTTACTAAAAATCTTTCGAACCATTCTTTTCATTCCTATTTATGTAGATAGTTCGAAATCAGGGGACTGTGTGAGTTTTGCCATGGTTTGTTGTGGTTTTATGGTTGCACATACAACTCTTTACTGACCTTTCTCTATAGTAACCAAACGAAATGATGATAATACAACTCTTTACTGGCCTCTCTCTATAGTAACCAAATCAAATGATGATAATAAAACTCTTTATTGGCCTCTCTCTATAGTAACCAAATCAAATGATGATAATAAAACTCTTTACTGGCCTCTCACTACAGTAACCAAACCAAATGATGATAATACAACTCTTTACTGGCCTCTCTCTACAGTAACCAAACCAAATGATGATAATACAACTCTTTACTGGCCTCTCTCTACAGTAACCAATCCAAATGATGATGATAATAGAACTCTACAGCTTCTGTGTTCACTGCTGAACTGTACGCCATTTCTCATGCCCTGGATCACATAGAAGCTAAGCAGTACTCAAACTTTCACTATTTATACTGAGTCGCTTAGTTCTCTATGGACCTTGGAAGCGCTTCACGTTAGTTCACACTCTGTTCTCGCCGATATTCAAAACCGGCTGGCCTATTCCTCTTTAACATCTACTTCTATCCAGTTTTTCTAGATACCGGGCCACGTTGGTATTCTATCTGCTTTGGCACTATCACTGCTGTGCCTGTTCCATACATGGACTATGGTCCTGTATTCAAGTCTCAACTCCATGCCAGCTGACAGTCGACTTGAAGTGAGCAACGTGAAAACAAGCTTTTCCAATAAACCCTATGTTGGACTTTGGCCGTCTTGCTTCCGTAAGGAAAGAGGAAATTGTTCTAACTAGATTACGCATTGGTCACAGTTTTTTAACTCATTGTTTTGAACTAATGCACCAATGCGTAGTCTGTGTGACACTCAGGTCACAAAAAGTCATATTTTACTTTCTTGCCGTCGTTATGACTGTCAACGACGGCACCATTTTAAACATGTTCTGTTCTAAGGCTTATCCATAACGTTACACAGTGTTATTGGTTTTGGTGACACTGCCCACCTTGGAAATGGTTTTAGTTTCTTTAAAAGCCATTAATCTTTTTAATGCTATTTAAGTTTTTAATTTATAGATTAGACCTTTTTTAATGTGATTCCTCTTCAAGAATCAAAGTCCATCTTTTTTGATTTGAAATCAGAAAATGGTCATAACGTCAAATAACACTGAACCAGGACTGAAAAGGCCAACTTCAAGTAAATGACAGTGGTTTTTGAAAGTACCTGTTAGTCCAGCTGGCGAGTTATGATCATTACAATTATGCTACAGAAAGGCCTTTACAACTTACACCAGATGTAAACATTAGTTTTTAATGCTATTTATGTTTTTTTTTAACTTTATTTTGTTTTACCTTAATTTACTTTTATGAAATTTATTAAATTTGCTTTAATTTTAACTTTTTACCGGATCTTTTGTGCAGATAGCCTAGCTGCTTTGTACCATAAAACACCAAACAACCAACCAACGAATAGTGAGATTAACCGTCAGATTATAACACCTCGACGGCTTGAAAACATGATCATGTTTGATGTGAAGGGAATTAAAACCCGCGTCATTTAATCTGTGAGTCGAGCGCCCTAACTAACTGTCCATTCCAGTCTGACTCTGAAAAATCGAAGTGGATAAATAATAAGTCCTGCTATTGAAACAGAAGCCAATATCAGATATGATAAAGTATCAGTAAAATACGAAAATATAAAATGATCAGACACATGGATTTACAAAAAGACTGGAAATGTAGCAATAACCATCCACTGTGACTTGATACAATGTTAGTAAAATTAATATTAAGTAATTTTGTATTAAAATATTGATTTGTTTTAAAAAGAGTTTCTTTTTCTCAGCTGTATACAGTGCGGCTTATAATTAAAGTATTTATGTTTAAAATAAGCTTAGTGAAATAACTAAATATGTAGCTTCATATCATAACATAAAGAAGCCATTTATTTTGATTTTCTTACGTACAGCGCATGCTCACATTATACAGACTACACACGAATATGAGATGTATAAAATTTACTGGTGTTAATAAGCACCAGATAATGTAACAAAGAAAGCTCAAGTGAGATGGCTTGCCTCTAAGAACCTAACGTCGGAAATTTAAAAATCTACATATTAATCAATTGCCAATTTAAGTAACAAAATAAAAATATTTTTAAGTGTCCCAGAGTGTAATAAAAATGTGATAAGATTTGGTAAAATATTATTCATGGTTCTTCAATGAGCTAATGTAATACGTTGTTATTTATCCTCAGACAAAGAGTAGAACATTTTCTTTTAAGCATCGATAATCATTACAAGGAACAAAGAGTTGTATATGAAATAGCTCATTTATCTTAACGTATATGTAATCATTCATATCTATTGGTTATTTTAGATAACACGCTAGTATCCCTCTGTAATTCGTTCAGAACAACATTCTCCATATCTCAAGAGTCTTTAAATTTTCCTAATTCTCTCTTCATCATCCCTAATGTTTTATAAACACCAGAAAGCCTAAAAAAATATTTATTTTCAATAAGGAAACTGGGTTTCGATACCCATGGTAAACAGAGTACAAATGACCCATTTGTAGGTTTGTGGTTAATTACAAACAAACAAAAGGTAGCTAGTTGCGCCATTTCTTCAGCTGCTTTTGTGTCTTTGAAGACTGAGATTTGAGCGTTTACCAGGTTCTTCCAGCAGAGGGTGGGCAACGTATTTTTCACAGTGGCCACAATTGTAGGTAATGAAAACAACGTTGACCACACTATTCACAAAAAATTGAAAGATCTTTAATCAAAACAGTTTTATTTCAACTAATCTTAAGTGTGAAGATTGAAGAGGATATTCATCAACAAGTTTTGTGAAATCTGGCTTAATATCTATGCTCAATGTGCATCGTAGCTCTGTCTCCAAATTTATATCAATAAGCTGAGATCTGAACCTAGTCTTGAAAAAATGTGGCGTAGAAAATGTTGACTCACACACACCTGGAGATCCAAACATGGAAATTAATTTTGAAATTGCTATATTTAAATTTGGAAGATTCTCATCATTCAGAAAAGTGAGCTACATCTCTCTGATAGAATTGTTTGTTTACCTTCTATGTGTTCAACACTTTGGAGGGTAAGAATCTTGTTTTTAAATCTACACTTACTCAAAAACAAAATGTAATTTCGTAACTTAAATTTCCTGATTCAGATTGAAATGGATTATACAAAAATTTAAATATCAGTTTTAAGTTTTTAAATTCAGAAACGTGATTCATATTTTTGAGATATACTTTTGGTCGAGTTTACATCATGATCGTTGTTATTTTCTAGAAAAGTATTCACCTTTGCAAAATGTGTCGAATCATTCTTTTGTTACTGTTTAGCAAAGAGGTTTAGCTTTAATTGAAATTTATGGAGAGACTGTGATTGCTCGATTATTATTTTACCTCTTCCCCGAAACATCGTATTCAAATTATTCAAGTGAGCCATCATGTCGCATAGAAAGTGCAAATCACACTGCCATGATAAAGTTTCAATTTCAGGGAAATTTTCAATCTTACCTTATTTAAAAAGATACTCTTTTACTTGAGGAGATAAGGAACTAAATAGTTCCAAGCATTTCCGTCTACTTAATCATCTTACACTGTTATTAATCTTCATAGTGTTATTTATGAATAGGAAAATAAACTTTGTACAAAGAATCATATATCATTCTTGGAAGCTTTACACTTCAATGAATCATTTTTTTCTTTATTAAACGAAACAAACCTTCAGCCGATTATTGTGAAACGAACTCTGTACTTTATATCCACTACCCGGCGTTGTGTCATTGGCACAGTAATTTCTTAATAATTTCGTCAATGATTTAAATCGTTATGACCATTGCAATTACCTCACGGAAGCATTGCTTTAAAACATCAAACTAATTCACCTCAACAGTAGGAGACCAAAAACATATTTGCAACTTATATAGATCATTTTTTTTTACTTTAGCTGATCACACATTTTTGCAGAAAGTAAAATCAGAAAGTAAATTTTACAACTTTCTAATTGTGGATTTAATTATTGTTTCATTATTCTTTGTAGCAAGATCCATATGTCATTCAAAAATATAATTATTATACCTCTGTATATTTTAACTTCAGAAACTGTAGCATGTTTATTCATCGACGTGTAGCTTTACCTATTGGGTTTCAAGAAACGTAAGTACGTCCATGATATTTTCGATATACCAAAAGCGAATATCTACAGAAAATACCTATATGTAGTCTTATAACAACAAAATAATGACTGAATTTTTATCATGCTAGTGTATTCGACTAATAACACATCCAAACTAGTAGTATATATTGATTATCCTTCAGAATAAGATTGAAAATACGCCATAAAATTCTATAAGAATCTACAAAACAGAAAATAAAGAAAACATAATTATTGGCCGTCTGAGCTACAAGCAACACATGAAAATTAAATTGATTTAATTAAAAATTATGTGAGCAAAGCAAACTGAATTTAAAAGGAAAGTGAATATATACAACACATCTGACCCACAGGCTAAAGTATAAACTAAATTATCAGACCAAAGTAAAAAAAATGTTTCAGTAAAGAACAATTCATTTTTATTTATAAGTTACAAAGAATATCTGTGAAAGGATATCTATCCTCAAAATTCTCATCACATTTACATCTGATCGTTGACATATTGAATCTGCAGAGTCCAAAAGTACCAAATGTGAACGCTCGACTGTATATACATTTATAGCAAAAATTCTCTATAATAGAAATCTCTTATCAGAAAAAGTAGTACACAGTTATTCTTAAGATTTTAGAAAACTGAGAAAGACACATGATCTAAAAATAACTAAATTTATATCTTGACAAAAAACGCGCAAAATTATTTTACTAATATCATCAGTGAATAAACTAAAGGTTCGAAATATTAAATACTCACTTCATTTTAAATACAGTTCTTGAATATGTGTTAAACTTTGAAATAAGAAATAACATGGCCGATTGTTTCATCAGCCATGATACACATAATATTGTGAAGTGATAATATATACAAGTATGCAAAGAAAAGTATCCCTTCTAAATTCTAATATGATTACAGTCTACCCGACTTCAGTAACATAGATATAGTAAGTAGGCATGAGTGTAATTTAATAATAGTTTTTTTTTCTGTCTTTACTTATTTCATTCTGATAATAAACATTAATAACAAAAATTACAAATTCTACTAACCAAATTTTTTCTCGTCAGCATAGCTTTTGAAACTCGTTTTTCTGTTTTCGTTGTAATTTTTACTAATCGTAACGGATTTATAGTTAAATATTTTTTAATATTTTTTGTTTGATGCAACATATATTTATAAATGTATGTAACGTATATTGTTAAAGGCGTTTTGTGAAAGTTCCACTTGTTCTATAAATTTATAGAAGATTTTGAGAGAAAGAATCAACAATGTACGATCTATATAAAATAATAGTGATTGTCAGTAGTTTTACTGAATGATTGTTTTAAATAATCATCTTAAAATGAGACATTTATAATATTGTTGAATCACTATTATGAACCATGGAAGCTATAGTTTTAATAATCACTTATTAATCCGAAAACTAGAAACATTTGACCAGAAGTGTCTAGATATTTCGAACATTAAAATCCATTCAATTTCGTAGAATTAATTTCGGGTGTTAATATATTTACAAGGGCATTAAAAATCTTTCTCAGTAAAAAGTGAGCTTATAAACCAGGTGAGGCCAAACAAAAACAGAGATTGCAAGCTTTGCCATCAAGAAAAGTGCACCTGTGTATCAACATAGAATTAATTCGTTAATCGTCAACCGTCTATAAAATATTCAGTTTTGCCCACGAAGAATAATCGGTACTGTTTGTAAATTTGTAAGACCCGAGATACTCCAAATATCTGGAATTTCTTTTAAAAACAATAACTGCCAGCAGAATAGAAAGATAATGTGAGAAACTGCTCGAACAACAGAAGCTACTCCAGCTTGTTCTGTTTTTAATCCTACATAAAGTAAAGCTATTCCAACAATCTCGATAATGGAACAGAAGACAATTAACAAAGATGGTTCTCCACACGATATAACTGGAAGCTGTATCTCTGAGACTATAATGATTAAACTAACAATAATACCAACCCATCCACTGTTGAATAAAGTCACAGAAAAAGCAGTATCTTTCAACCAGCGTGTACAAATAATGTTAATAGCTCCGAATATTATTGAAGCGAAAGTCATAAAAACACCGTATGTACGATCTAATAAAGTATTACTGTTTAACTCTTTAGATTCTTAGATTTCTAAGGGAAGTTTTGATACCAGAGCAACACCTACTATAGTTAACACTGCTGATATAATTTCTAGTAAGTCAACTGGTTCTTTCAAAACTACTCTGGCTATCACAGATACCTTAATTGGATAACTGAAAATGATGACACTCGCTTCAGCATTGGGTATATAATGAAGTGCACTGTATCTCAAATACACTACCAATGGATAAATAACACTTCGAATTAATATAATTTTTCTGTTAAGTGGTGGACCGAGAGGATGAATATTCTTGAATACAAGAGGTGGAATACTGAGTACTGTCATAAAAACTGATTTAACCCAGAGTACATTGGCTATATCTACAGTTTTTAAATACCTAACAGTAGCATACGCTGTGAAAAAAATAATAGAAGCTAACACAGTAAATAATAAACCTTTATACACAAATAAAAGTCTTAAACCAGAAGACATTTCCATTTTTTCGGTTGTCACATTAAAACTTTCATCTTAAATGATCAGAGAAGCTTTTGGTAAGTTAATTTCAAAGATGTTAACATCCTCCTCTGTGCTAAAGGTTTTGGAATTGTATTTTCTGAAACTTTTACTTTTGGTGTCCATGCTTCTTAGAAGCAAGATTTAATATGTCCTGTTAACTCTAAAAAATAAAGATAAATGATGTTACCTTTTAACATATAGATTAAAATAGAATAAAGTTTTTACATTTTGCCGTTTGTATCATTAAGTTTTATATTAAATAAACTTTAGGAAGAACTTTTACTTAGCAAAAAACTAAATATGCAGCAAGGCTCAAGTAATACCAAACAAGAAACATTAAATTTCAGCTTGAGCTTAAATATTACCAGTTTGATAACTTCTGAATACCTATTGTTGTACAAATATTAAAATAATGATACAAATACCACATACATGTATGATATGTCTGACGCAGAAAGTTTGTTTTTACAAAAATATATTACCTTTTCTTATAAAAACTTTATTTATAATCCGGAAGAACTTCTTTAAATGTTAAAATGAATATCGTTTCTTTGGTCACAGTTAAACATATCATGGTAGAAACCCGGTTTCTAGCAATATAAGCTGACAGACATACCGCTGTGCCACTTGAAGACGAAATGAACATCGTCGATATGACGATGTTTAGTTTCGTAACATGGTTTTAAAAATCATATGCAGACATCTTAATATTTCCTGTTTGTTTGATCTACAAGGTAAGATACATATATTTACTTTGAAGCCAAATGCTTGAAACACCAGTCTCTTTCATCTGAACGGGGGCCCGGCATGGCCAAGCGTGTTAAGGCGTGCTACTCGTAATCTGAGGGTCGCGGGTTCGCATTCCCGTCGCGCCAAACATGCTCGCCCTTTCAGCCGTAAGGGCGTTATAATGTGACGGTCAATCCCATTATTCATGGTAAAAGAGTAGCCCAAGAGTTGGCGGTGGATGGTGATGATTAGCTGCCTTCCCTCTAGTCTTACACTGCTAAATTAGAGACGGCTAGCACAGATAGCCCTCGAGTAGCTTTGTGCAAAATTCCAAAACAAACAAACAAACAAAATTCATTTGAACGAGAGCTCTTTTTAGAAGAAATCTAAATACTGTAATAGAAAATTCCCTGAAGCATTTCTTTCGAAATAACCAGCTGAGGTTCTCAACCTTCCTCCTAAAGTCGGAATGTTAATTTGGATTAGTTCTTTCAAAGAACTAATTACGGTTGTCAGTGTGTCTTCTAAAGGCAAATAACTTTATTAGTCAAATTGGTTATTATGTTGGCCATATATATTGTAATATATACTTTATAATAAGCTAAATATCAAGAAAATACTGATATCACTGATCAAAATGGTGACAACAATTTTTTGAAGCTCCGCCCCGACTCGGGATTACACCTTCCGTTCCACCAGAAGTCTAGTAGTTTAAGAAACAAGAGAGTACGTTTTCGCAAAAACAGTAGAGAAAAGTAGAGAAAGATTTATAATTTCTTTTCTCAACTTGATGTACCCACAAATCAAGTTTTCTATAGGTACTTCTTTCCTGGTCTTTAAAAATATTTGTGTTAGTACCTGGTAAATTTAAATTTAATGCGTTTAAGAAGACAAAAATATAACATAAATTGCCACCTTATAATTAACCAATGCAAATTATGAAACCTGTCTCTAAGTTCAAATATTGCATCTCATCTTTTGCTGATGGGGGAATTTTGCTCCAAAAATAATTTCATTTTTCATTTCGATGAGTCTTTTTAATACATTTTATTTTAATAACCACCGATTTTCACGTTGTAATACGAGACACTTGTGTTCAGTTCCTGATTCTTTGTACAAAACAGTAAATATTTTGTAATTGAACGAAAGAGAGTTTTTATAGTTTATAAATTCAACACATTATTGTACAGTTGAATTCAAAAGTAAGAGCATTTTCTTAATAGCTAAAGCCTGTCTATGAATGTTACAATGCAACCATTCTCAGTCTTATGCCACTACTTGGGTCCTCTGGAAACTTTTGTATGGGAACCTGCCACTGAGCGAGCACCAACGGTACTTAATCCAACACATTTTATCCATTGAATATCACTCTGAATCATAAAATTATTGATTAAATTAAAAGTTTCGTTTCCCATTATTCTTGATGGGAGTGGTCTACAAAAATAAATTTTCATGAATTATTTCCTTTAAATTATATCTTACAAAGCACATTAAATTGACATTATTTGCTATGTATGTGTTTTCATCCATTTGTAATGAAAGAAGTGACTACAGTAAACTCACCATATAAGAGTTTCTTCAGTATTTTTCGCCATATCCACAATTCTACGCTTCGCTGTATTATTAGACAGGAATAGTAAATTCAACTGGTTTTCTTGTGTGTGTTTTCTGTTGTATAAACACGAGATGTAATTATTTTTACTGCAGAAAGTATGAATGTTTCATCAATAGTATGCAGATAACCTGTCTCGGCTATTAGTTTTGAAATATCATATAAGGTCAAAATCAAGAGTTCATTCTAAGATCTCGGGGAAGAAAGTGCGCAAAATTATTTTTTTGGAAAAAACTTTCATTTTTCTTATTTATGAAAAACTCTATTGGCTTATTTCAGTATTCTGGATATCTGGTATTCAAGTGGCATTTCAGTTTCGATGGTTTCATGCTCTCATTTGATAATGTTGAATAACAAAAATGCTTAGTGGCAAGTTATTATTGCTTCCAAAACTTATAAAACATTACTTAAAATACTCATCACAATACTGTCGAGTCCAATGGATTTTTGTTTTCCTTTCTTTGCTACCAAACTGCATATCACGCAAATGTTTATGATTAAGCATATAATTTCACTAACTTCAATTCACTAGAACTAGGTTGCATTTGCAAATCACTTGAAGTTCTGGGGACTGTTTACTATTCTGTTGATAACTTTGGGGGTTGTTTATTCTTTGTAATCAAATTTGTAAATACATTTTGTTTTTCGAGCATTTGTTTTGAGTCTCCAAGCGTTACAGTAATTTTCTATTTCGTTTAATACTTCTGGTTGTAGGTTTGGTGATGGTTGGAATGTATGAACTCTTCCCAGCAAACTGGAAATAGACGTAGGAACATTTCGCTCATATATTTGATGAATAGTATAGGAATAACTACCTTTCGTTGAATAACATCTGTCCCTAGTGTAAAATAATCCAAGAAAGTACTCGATTCAATTACCCTAGATTTTCTGTATCTAGAAAGTTGGAAAGTCATCAGATAATAGCTCGCAGTAGTTTCATTTGGAACTTTTGAAATTTTAACCCGTTACATCATACATGAAACCATTTCTTATGCTTTCTGCGAGTCGTTTTAAATGGTCTATAGTCTGCCTTAATTTTCAGAAACCATTATCAATTTCCAGTACGCTTGACTTCAGTTCGAGCAATCTCAATAGTCTAATACTAATTGTTTTATCAAGAGTTTACCATTACAGTTCATAAGGTTGATTGGTCTGTAACCTTCAAGTTTATTTTATTAGCTGGCTTTTCTTCTTCCAGGAACATTAAAACGTTCACTATCTTTCAATTAGCTGTTATTTAGTCCGATTTCAGGAGCAGATCAAACATAGCAGATACATGCTCGTAGAATAGTGTTCCGTCTTGGCTTAGAGCCTTATTTTGACCAGTACCAACTTTTTGACTTTATAAAATAAATATAAACGTCTTTCCTGTTTTACCCTTTAAAATGTAAATTATTCATATTAGTGCTGCCCCCAAGTGGCTCAGCGGTATGTCTGCGAACTTACAACGTTAAAAACCGGGTTTCGATACCCATGGTTGGCAGAGCACAGATAGCCTATTGTGTAGCTTTGTCCTTAATTCAAAACAAAAGGCGTGCGACTCATAATCTGAGGGTCGCGGGTTCGCATCCGCGTCGCGCTAAACATGCTCGCCCTCCCAACCGTGGGGGCGTTATAATGTGACGGTCAATCCCACTATTCGTTGGTAAAAGAGTAGCCCAAGAGTTGGCGGTGGGTGGTGATGACTAGCTGCCTTCCCTCTAGTCTTACACTGCTAAATTAGGGACGGCTAGCACATATAGCCCTCGAGTAGCTTTGTGCGAAATTCCAAAACAAACAAACAAACAATCCTTTAAAAAACTTAAGTATATAGTGAAACATGAATTACCAACCAATAATAGATGAACATTAGATGTTTGTAACGTGTAGAATACTCGATGATTTGTACACTATACAATCGGTGTTCTTAGGAAGCCAACATTTATATTATGTATGAAATGAAGGTATAAAAAATATCGTTAGACATAATATTAAATTTCATTACATACATTTATATAATACGCTTACTTGCAGTAAAAGAGAGAATAAAAACACGCCACATATAAATAATACAAAACATTTTGTAAATGTGAAATAACGTAGGCGTCGCAGTGCCAAAAAGAATGTAAACGGGACTAAAGGGATGAGAGAGTTATGTATAGAACAACCCTGCACGAATTTCAATATTAAAATTTAATGTTACACTTTAAAACGCATACTCGACTTTAATATTACATCAGTTGCAAGTTATATACTCCTAAGTGTTAGTAGGTTTCTAGTGTGAGGCCGATTCCTGAAAATTATCCACAATGTCAAGCCTTACATAACATCTGTTCACATTATGATTAGAGAAATAGAGCCCGATTCAATGGTCTAGCAGTGCTAATGTATGTACTTCCTTGCAGTTTAATATATGATGTAGCTTTTTTGTTGGACTGGATGTAAACTAATTTGAGCTCTTTCAAGTAAGTTACAAGGAAGTAAGAAGATCTAAATAAAAATGTTGCGATTACTTGTAGAAAGCAAGCTTTGGTTACGGCAATCTTAAAAAAAGTAACTGAATGCTTTATGATGGTGCCTCTTTCGTCATTAATTTTTTTGTAATAAGTGATCGGTGCTCTCAGTAATTTAATGTTAAATGTTGAATGTGTATTTGAAACAAAATAAAGCTAAATTTTAAGCGACTTTAATATTTAATAATCACGAAAAATTAAACAAAAGTGACATTTTTTTAAAAATCTCAGAAATACTTCATTCCTTCTATTCATCGTATGAAGAATGGAATACAGTTAAAACTGTATCTAAATTATTATATACAAGTTTTTATTATAAAGGTGGTTTCAGTTGATACGAATTTATAATCCCTATCAAAACGAAACATGTTGCCAAGGCGTACCTGAAGCTATCAACATCAGATTTCGTCAGTACAAATGTTTGTGTCAAGTTACACACTATGCATTTTGCTGTTAACAAATAGTGGGATTGACTGTCACATTATAACGCCCCCAAGGTTGAAAGGGCTAAACGTCTTAATAAGATGGAATACAATTACACGCATACGTCTAAAAATATCATTTTTGAATGATTTTCTTCTTAATGCAAAATTACCGTTTTCCAGTTTTTAGGCAGAATATATTAATATTTTGTCATTCCACATTTTAATGTTAATTGTTTGCACCACTATCGTTGGATTATTTTATTACATTCTCCGAAATACAACTTGCATCTTTTTCTTGCTTTAAGAAGTCCTGGGTATCAACGTATATCTTAATAACATCATGATGTGTATAGCGCTATAAAATAATGTATACAGTTCTCTTGATTAAGAGGTAGATGACAGCATATATTTGAACTTTATTTATATTTTCCCCATCATTATCAATAAGTTCGCACAGTGTTAACACCAGTAAAGTGTAGAGAGTTCGTGAACTAATTGTCTCATGTTAAACGATGAATCTATACTGCGACAGTCTCATTCCTTCTTCTAGCAGGAAGTATTTTGTGTTTTCTACCTCTACTGATTATATATCTGTGTTTAACTATACACTAATGACACATTGACATTTGATATTCATAACGATTCTATCATTGGTATTGTTATTACACTTCGTAACTTTTATGTTCGCTTTCTTCCGCTACCTGTTTTTAATGTGTTTGTTTCTGTTTCTAATTTGTAGTTAAGCACAAAGCCACACAATCTGTGCACTATCCACCACGTGTATTGAAACCCGGTTTCTTCCATTTTAAAAACATAATCACTTCAGCGCGAAATTTACCTTCACCTCAATAATTTCAAGAGGCCCAACATGGCCAGGTGGTTAAGGCACTCGACTCGTAATTTGAGGGTCGCGAGTTCGAATCACACGAAACATACTCGCCCTCTCAGCCGTGGGGACGTTATAATGTTCGGTCAATCCCACTATTCGCTGGTAAAAGAGTAGCCCAACAGTTGGCGGTGGGCGGTGATGACTATCTGCATTCCCTCTAGTCTTACACTGCTAAATTAGAGATGGCTAGTACAGATAGCCCTCGTGTAACTTTGCGCGAATTCAAAATAAACCAATCCAATAATTTCAAACCTACTCACGATTAAATAAAATGTATTTATTTATTGTAAACTGACATTTAAGTATCTTTAGCTGTTAAGTTTCTAATTTCATTAGTGAAACAGCTAAGAACACAAGGGGTTTCGTTGGACATAACTTGATAATCGGTAGAACCTAAGTGCATTGGTAAAACAATGGAAAACGATTGCTATAAAAAAACTACTGTTACAGTTAGAGTCTGATCTTATCTTATACGCAGTACTATATAAATGTATATATAAATATCGTTTTTTGGTCGTTTCAATGTATTTGAAACATACGTGCACCATAAACATTTTTTTTTTAAATTTTATGTATTTTCTAAGAAGATATCAGTGATTACAATCCTTTAATCCATGCTATACTTATAGTATTACTCATATAAGTGAGAAAGTTGTTGACGACAGTAATAACAGCCAAACAAACGTTTGTAACACTAATATGTCTACATGAACCAAATACTATAAAAATTAGGATCTGATATGTTCCGTTCCATTACAACATTACATCGGGTGTGATTCTTGTGTAATTTACTCAATATTGCATTCAAAATTGTGTTTAAAAATGAATTTAACCCTCTGTAATAGAGTAATCAGTCAGTTTCTTTTCTGGTTTTTGGAATTTCGCACAAAGCTACACGAGGACTATCAGCGCTAACCGTCCCTAATTGAACAGTGTAAAACTAGAGGGAAGGCAGCTAGTCATCACCACCCACCGCCAACTGTTGGGCTACTCTTTTACCAACGAATAGTGGGATTGACCGTCACATTATAACGCCCCCACGGCTGGGAGGGCGAGCATGTTTGGCGCGACGCGGATGCGAACCCGCGACCCTCAGATTACGAAGCGCACGCCTTAACGCGCTAGGCCATGCCAGGCCAGTAATCAGTCAGCTTAGAAAGGTTAAAGCCACTAAGATGTACAATGAAGGAAATTAAAATAACTCACTGTAAAACTGTTTGTTTATTTAAGAAAACAACAACAAAGAATTCAAACCAAAGGACAATGAAACCGAGGAACGTACACCCAAACAACAGAAAATCAACCAGCCCACCACGACAACAAAGGAAGCGCAACCCGACAAAAAAATACCCTTAAACAAAGAATAATAAACAAGAATTCCGCATTTAAAAAAGTATACTCACTATTTAAAAACATATATTCTAAATAATACATTTGGACATTACTAACAGTGAATCGGGTTGTATCAGAACCATTTTTGTTACGGTTTGATGGAATTTAATAGCCTTTTCGGATGCAAAATATTCAAATATTCATATCATACATTCGAGTTTCAAATCATGGAATTAGAAATTGCAAAACGGGGATATCCTTGTGCTTAATGGCATTAGAAAATAAAGATAAATTAATAAACGTCAAACACTACGAGTGTCCAGAAAGAGAATTACAAGTCCTACTCCAGCTGTTACAAGAAAACTTCAGTATTTTGTAAGAGAAAGAAATGTATTAACACAAAGGTTTTGTTCAAATTGCGTCTACATGCCACAAACAACAAGCTGTAAATCTATTACAATAACCAAATTACATAATTTTACTTATCAAACAATTTATTACTTGTCACGTTTCATAATTTACCCTCGTAAACAAAAGGTAGCGTGGCCGAGCGGTCTAAGGCGCTGGTTTTAGGCACCAGTCCGAAAGGGCGTGGGTTCGAATCCCACCGCTGCCATAAATATTTTATTTAAATTTCAAAGGGTAACGCGGAAAATCAGGGATTTCTAACCGTAAATAAATATTTCCAAATACAATATGATTTTAATTTCTCCTATCTCATTAATTTATTATCAATTACAGACAGACATTGGAGGTTTTAATAAATTTCATTTTACAATTCTACATTAAATTTAATAACTTATAAATAAATAATGAAACCAAAATTATTTCAGGAAACCTTTATTGTCTCTATAAACTGAGTATGAATTCCTATACCAAAATTTACATAAGTTAATGAAATAACACATAATTTGTATATAGTTCAATAGAATGCATACTATCAAGTGACCAGAAAATAAAACGGCCTGAAAAATAATCCGTTAAAACACTTTAATACAAATTTAACTATAAACATGCACAAAGTACTTCAAACAATTTTGATAAGAACCATTCGAATTGCTTACTCTATTGATACACAGTTATCATTTACTAATATTACCAAAAATCGTAAATTTTTCACTTTAAAGTTGTAATCGCCTTTGAACACAAACATAACCAATATTCGCAAGTGAAAATGTTTCGTTGACTATACTAATTGTTTTCAAATTAATCATATGAAGGTTATCTGCGACACAAACACTTTTGTTGAAATTTATTACTTTACTGGTTAATAGTAGTGCTGTAAAGTAATAAACCTATTTGTTTTATTGCCACAACGAACAATTTGTTGTGTTCACCTCCAGAAATCTTGCCACGGTAGTAAGTCCGTAAATTACCGACAATCCAAGCGACAGGAAACATACATTTTCAATTTCTTGTAAATATATAATTCTGCCATCTGTTGGCCACTGACAAATACTCTTTACAGAAATAACAAAATATTTTGCATCTTTATTTTACATAATCAATACAAGTCATAAAACGGAATTGTACTTGCGTTAATAAAATTATTCCTTTAAATTTAAAAAAGTTAGTAATTTTTACTAGTTGACAAAATCATTGTAAAAGCAAGAAGTAACACGTATAAAGTAATTTTCAATTTCACATAAGTACTGTCATATTTTTTAGAATTCTTAAAATTACAGCTTTCATGAAAAATTAAGACTGTGTAATTTGACATAAAGAACCGATTTTAAAAAAGTTTTATTTCTATAAAACATTTCAGCATTTTTAATATATTCTTCACAGATTATTATATAAGACAAATAGAAAACATTAATAACGTTTGAGATTTTCTAAGGTATATTTCAAATGACTCACTAATAATACACAGCCATATCCTATCATGAGACCCAAACTGTCGAAATCTACAAAACATTTAATAAGACCCCCAGTAACAAAAAATTGACCCCTCTAACCATCATAATAAATTTTGAAATATCTTGTCCAGAAGGTGCTTATTAGTAAAAATAAACAACTTTATCTTTCTATTTAGAACTTTCATATTTATAATCCATGAAGTACTTGTTCTTGTTTTTTTTACTTTTGCACAAAGCTACACGAGGGATATCTGTGCTAGTCATCCCTAATTTAGTAGTGTAAGGCTAGAGGGAAGGCAGCTAGTCATCACCCCCCACTGCCAACTCTTGGGCTACTCTTTTACCAACGAATAGTGGGATTTACTGTAACATTATAATGACCCCACGGCTGAAAAGACGAGCATGTTTGGTGTGACAGGGATTCGAACCTGTGACCCTCAGATTCCCATGAAGTACTATAAAAAGATAAAGTTGCATATAGCAATAACAGTTTTAGAGGTTTCAGCCTTTCCATTTCCTCCAAAATCAATATCATACACCTTGCTTTCTTCTAATTAAATTTAAATATTGACATCTCAGAGCACTTGTCCTTCTCATTACTCTTCTTTCTCCACTTTCATCATCATTTCGTTTTTATCAGTTAATACTATTTGCTTTATGCAAGCATGAATCCAAAGGTAAGCACCATCTACAAATGCCATGGACAAAGCAATCTCCTTTCTTTCTATGCCTATGTTCCTGACAAGGTGTTCTGTAGATTTCACTTATTAGTATATTTTTGTAATGAAAAGAAAACGTTTTTTAGACTGTATTATTGAATTATGGTTGTGTGGTTTGACGCCTCCAATCTGTTCCTTGGCTCCTGCATATGTTTTTGAAATTTCAGTTGGTTTTTCACAACCAGGGGGTCTTAACTCTCATATTCACTACCCCTATACATGAAAATGAATGATGAAGCATACGAAAAATGTGTATCCTTAAATAAGAAACAGTGAGGAAAAATCTTAACTGTTTCACCAATAAGAATAAAAATCTAAAAAAATTATAAGTAGAAGTGTGTGGAACAGGGATGCACCTAAGTTATTTCACACCTGAGGTGGATTCTTCCTTTAGCACCCACCACACATAATTTTAAACACACAGAAAAATATGTGTGTAAGTAGATTTTTAAACAGTACAATACTGTCATAAGCAAATTGGAAATAAGAAAAATGCAGGACATTAAAAATTCAGTGAACATGTAATACTGCATTTTATTTTATTCACAAAACAGAAGAAATCCAGTTTCCACTCTTAACCTATTCTTCAAAGGTAAATAAAGAGGATTCACAGTCTCTGCTTTTAAGCCTTAATTTCTGCAAATTGATCAGTGACCTCATAAAAATTCAGTCTTTGCGTATTCATGCTAAATTGAAAGTAAAGCCAGAATTGTCAAACTTGTCTGGCTCATAATCGAGCAAAGTAAATTTTTTAGCAACTTCAGTTTGGAAAAACTTTTTTCAAATGAAGTAATACACACTCAATCAAAAGGAATATCAAACACAGTGACAAGCTTGACAGAGATTCACAAAAATTTCATTTCACAATTAACTCTAGAAACTATAATGCTGTCCACTTCTTTTCCTCTTCAACACTGATTTTGGCAGCTTCCAAATGCCTCCAAAGTCTTCCAATTCCAACACTGATATCTTTATCATTTAATTCATTGAAAATCTGAGTCAAATTTAGAATACACTTCCAAAGTGTTTCTTCTGCAGCAACAAACAAAGTGTTTGACTGAATAACAATGAACATTGGCAAAACATGATCCATTGTCTTAGAACAAATCTTCAATTATGATGAAAGCAATCAGGATATTCAAACATAGCCCTTTTTACTTCCTCTGGCAATGTGAGACCAGCATCCTTTGTCATCTCTGTTGGTATCTTTTTTTTTTATCAACCTGGCATTACTCACAAATAACTAGACCACTAACAAAATTAAAATTAACAGTATATCCAGTAAATAATGAAGTAAAAAAATTTATTACAACAGAAAAGCTTCAAACAATTGGTTCAAAACCTTTTTTCCAATCAGATACCCATTGAGTTATCAGATTATTGGCCCAGACAAGCAGAGACAATTAATTATCAATGTCATTGCAATAACACTAATTAAATAAAGTATGGTATAATACTAGCTATGATAATTGATATCGTTATTTATTAAGCAGTAAGCATTAACAACATATTAAATATACAATGATACTACACTGGGCATTGTAAAATGCTGAAACTAAGATGACTAAGTCAATAAGCATCAGTACTAATTCAATATAGAATAGTATTGTAGTTGTTGATGTAAATCTGAAATGATGTTTTCGATATTAAGAATTTAAACACTAAAACATCTCCGTGCAGTCACATCATCACCCTCTATGTCTTAACATCACAATATAGTTTGGTGCAAAGTGTAACCTTCTGCATCTTTTTACTAATCTCTGATAGTCACAGTGACCACCACTCATAAACATAAGTTTCTATAACATCACAACGATGCATTTATAAACACTTAAACATCACTGTGATAGCATATTGTCAAAAATTACTGGACATTGATATAAGTATCATGATATATTATAAACACCAATATTTCATGCTTTATCATAATTATTTAATGAAACATACCTCATGTATGTAAAATCACAGTGTTAAGTGAACAAAACTTGGAATGTCAATTACAACCAGCTGGTTATGCTCAACAAACTGATAACTAAAATGTCAACAAACATTCATCTTTTGATGCAATTTTTATCAAACATTTAATTTTTCGTGTTTATATTTTGTATTGCCAAAAAAATTAAAATTTATTTTATAGTGAATATTAACATTAAGTTGTTGTAATAGTCTGAGCATTTTTTAAAATTTTTTTCTTACTTTGGCAAATTTTTCATTTGGTTTTAAAACTTGTACTGGTATTTCAACTCTCCCAATGGCAATTCCCTCCTCACTGTCACCCTGAGCAGAGCACCCACATTACTATGTGACTGATATGGAATCACTAAAAATATTATTACTGTCATGGCTGGATTTAAGTAACAAAACAGGAGGAAAATGGGTAAAAATGCCTAAATAAAATAACCTTACTGACTAATCAGCAGTAAATACACGATTAATGTTCTTCAGTTAAATCTTTCAAAGTCCTTAGTACCTTTCTACCACTAACAACACTCAAACCTTTCCTCACTAATGGCAGCCTGAAGCTACTGGGCATTAAACAAAAAGTTACTTTGGTACCTAGACCAAGAAATACACCATGAAGTAAAATATTTTGATGTATTTCTCACTAAAAAGGTTCATTTAATTGCAAACAATTTATTACAATCTAAACTTTAAATACTTATAAATCTGTGTATTAAATTATACAGCTGCTTGATATACCTAAAATTAATACACACAGGGACTATACTATTTGACAGAAAGGATCTAAGAAATGGCCTTGACATAGTTCCCTGATGATTAGACCACTAATACAGCTAAAAACAACAACCTTCAAGGCCAAATCTTCTGGAGAAATGAAATTATTAATTACACTACAAAATATAATGATTTTAAAAGCATTTTCTCCTTTTAACAATTGGAACCATGCAATGCCTTACTTAGACACTTCTGTTCTTCATATTTGAAAGGTAAAATGGATAGACATAAGAATTACAACTTTAACAGCACTGGTAAAGAACATTTTTAAGCCTAATTATAAATGTTCAATTATTCTGACCACATCTCTAGAGCTTATACAACTAACAAAGAATGTAAGAGATTCACAGAATTAAAAATAAGAAATGATCATCTTGTTTTCTTGGTTGGCTTGCTGAAAGGCATCTTCCTACGAAGCTCTTCGTTCTCATCTGTATCATCCTGATAACATGATCCTTCCTTGACAGACTTGTATGAAAGGACCATCCAGACTAAAGTCATTGCTTTAAAAACATCAGATAAATGACAATATAAGAAAGCTATTTGAATCTCATCTCCAAAAAATATTTTAAAAACTGAAATCTACACATGCTACTTCCTTTTGATAAAGATGAACCAATGAAATAAGTTTTATGCCCTCTCCTTAATGAAAACAAAACCCTTAAAATATCTGTTTTTCTTGTCATTATGTTAATTACTTACAGTGGATCATGTCTGATAGCTTTAACAATATATATATATATATATATATATATATTTTATATATTTGCAGGTAATATTTCCTCTTCAACCTCTTAAAATATTTAGATTTTAGTTTCTCATTGTCATCATTAAATATTAAATCACTCATATTGTATCAGTGAGATGTTTACTCTAAAATCTATCTCTAATGAGTACGTCAGTGTCAGAAATTCTTTACATTAGATTCATGTGACTTGTTAGTAATAAATTTCAATGATAAATGGACTGCACACCATCTACATGTTTTAAATTGCATACTCAAAACAAATCAAAAGTGTGCACAAGAATTCGTTACACCTATGGTTATCACAATTGTATCCAGATATTTACATAATTGTTTCTTTTTTCCTCAAAGTCCATACAGGCAGGTTCATTTAGAACACTCACTATGAAGATAAATTAAATGTTTCACCCTCTGTTATCACAATACAATCAATGATAAAGTTCACTTTAGAAATCACCTGTTACGATTAAACTAAGAACCATTCAGCCTAATTTCACTTAACTAACTTACTTCTGCACATCTATGTATTTATAACATGCAACAACGAAAAAATCTAGCCATCTGGTAGCAATACAAAACATAACAAGAAAAACCTTAGAAGCCTCAAGCAAGATAACATCAACAACACTATAAAATACTGGTACAATAATTGAACTACATATGACTTGTAAAGAGTTTGTAACAAAACTTGTCATAATTATCACTTTTAAAATAATTAGCATTTAACAAACTATTTACAAAAAACTAAATAATAATTAATTATTAGATCATTAAACAATAACTCATAAGCTGAACAGTCTTTATATATATCCAACAGTCAGTAGGTAAAACATCAGCCTGAGTCCACTGATCCTTGTGGTTCAAAACTTGGTTTGAGTAAAGATTTTTTATATTTGATTCACTATACTCAGAACAGATTACCAGAACATTAAAGAGTTACTACTAGTAAGAGAATTAATTTGTGCTTTTGTAACAGAATATTTTGTATGCCTCACTTATAGTCCTTACCACTGACAGTAACTGGATACAGTCCAGCTCCTGATATAGATACACTTTTATACAGGAATGTCTCTATCATGAAGTAAAGAAGGTACACAACCACCATTAGACCACTCAAGGACATTACTCTGTAAAAAAATAATACTAATAATTCAATGAAACTTACAAAATGCACTGTTATTTACTCAATGAAATTTATTTATCACACTGTTATTCAATAAATGAAACCTATCACACATATTGTTATTTACAAAATAATAAAACTACCTATATCAGTACTATTTAATTAACGAAATTTATCATGCTATTAACTCAATAAATATTACTAAACACATTACTATTTACTCAATGATAATTACCAAATGAATAACTAAAATATGAATTTGTGATGACGACAAACCCACTTGAAGTAAAAATTAATTTCAAGATAGCCGGTATGGGTATTAGCAGTTTAATTAAAATTAAAGCACTAGTATCCATACCAACCATTTTGAGAATACATTTAAAATATGGATTGACAAGGACTTGTTAATGCATTTAAATAAGGTAGGCTTATTTTATGGGTAACCGAAGTTTGTAACTTGGTTCTCAACATTAAAAAACTTGCTAACTAATCTTAATTTTCTTTATCATAAAAAACTTGGTGATACCTATTTTCTAAAATAATTTTTCTCTACTTTATCATAAAAATAAACAAAATTTAAACATATTTTTAAAAATGGATACATCACATTCCTGCTTATTCATTATCTCCACCAGAGCCCAGAGTGATGAAATCATTGAATGATAAAGGCTTAACACATAATGAAAAAAGTCAATTATTACAACTTTATGTTTAAATTAGGTACAATTAAAAACCAATTGCATTTTAAAAAATAAATGCAAATTTTTAATTAATCTGTGCTTGAATAATAAAACAGTGAAGGTGACTACTTATCCAAACTTCTAATGACTAAACAAAGATTGTTTTGGAAATTAACCTTGTTGCTTATGATAGCAATGAAACTAATGGTAGAGCAAAGAAGTATAAATAAGTTTTTACTTAAGCCTTAAAAGTGCTAAAGTAATCTAAAACCATAAAAAATGTGTTTTTCTCTCAGACCACCCTTAGTTTAGTTTCTGTGAAATAGAAGCTTTTTTTCTACCTTATAATAATTCTTGCCACACAATTCATCTGTTTTAGAATGCAAATATAGCACATAGGGGCAAACAACCTCTTTATCTAAATGCTCTTATGACAAATATTAGCTTAAACAAAAAGTATAATTAAAAAGTGCCTACTACCAGCCCTACTTTTCCTCAAACTTCAGACTAATACAGTCACATACTATATACAGGGTGGTCCGTAAGTCCCTACCCATCCACACTGTGTCTAAACAACGTTATAATACTAATGATGAATTGAAGACAGCTGTTACCATGGCATTTGGAACAATAACCCCTACTATGTTGAGGAAAATGTCTCACAAAACATGGCATCACATAATATTATGCAGTGAGAATGAGGGGCAACACACAGATACACTGGATACACAAGATATATGGATGGCTAGGAACTTACGGGCCACCCTGTAGTTTCATTTTGAATTAACTTACTGATAAAGTATATTTTATTATAATTTACAGTTTTTACAGTAAGTACAATTCATTTTAGAACAAGTGCAATGTTTCAGTCACTGGTGGACTTTATAATGATCACACCAGATGGCTAAGGGTATTAAACCACAATGTTACGTGTGTGTGTGTGATTGGTTACTTGGTTGATTTGGTGTTTTATACCACCAAGGAGCTAGGCTATCTGCACCAAACATCTGGTAAAAAGTTAAAATTAAGGTAAATTTAGTAAAATTCATAAAATGAAATTAAAGTAAAATAAAACAAAGTTTAAAAAAAAACAAATAGCATAAAACCAATTTTTACATCCAGTCTACAGCATTAAGAGAAAAACTACAGTAATACAAGTTGTAAAGGACTTTTTGTAGCATAACTGTAATTATCAAAACTCACCAGGAAGACTAACAAGTAAGTACAAAAACCACCATCAGTCACCTGAAGTTGGCCTTTCCAGTCCTGGTTCTGAGTTATTTGACATTATGGCCATTTTCAAAAACCAAAGTAATAAAAAATTTAAAAGACTTCTAGCAAAATTTTAATAGTAACTTGCCAGGATGACTAACAGGTAGTTCAAACAGCAGTGTTAGTCACCTGAAATTGGCTTTTCCAGTCCAGGTTTCGAGCTATTTGACATTAAGGCCATTTTCTAATTTCAAATCGAACAAGATGGACTTTGATTCTTACAAGGGAATCAGATTAAAAAATGTCTAGTGTATAAATTAAAATACTTAAATAGCATTAAAAAGATTAATGGCCCTTTAAAAAACTAAAAACATTTCCGAAGTGAACATTGTCACCATCATTGTCTAATGTTATGGATAAACCTTGGAACAGAACATGTTTAGAATGGTTTCATTGTTGAGAGTTATACTGATGGCAAGACAATAAAATGTGGCTTATTGTGACCTGAGTGTTACACAGACAACACATTGGTGCATCAGTCCTAGATAAAAGAAAACAATGAGTTGAAAAAATGTGACCAATGCAGAGTATAGTTAGAACAACTTCCTCTTTCCGATCCTTATGGAAGCAAGATGTCCAAAGTCCAACAGATGGTTTTATTTGAAAAAGTTTGTTTCCACGTTGTTCACTCCAAGTCAACTGCCAACTGGCACGGAGCTGAGCCTTGAATATAGGACCATAGTCCATGTGTGGAACAGGCACAACAGTGATGGTGCCGGAGCAAATAGATTTAGCTGCGGTGTTGACGAGCTTATTCCCACAAATATCAACATGGCCCGGTATTTAGAAAAACTAGATAGAAGTAGATGTTAGAGAAATGGACTAGTCTGTTTTGAATATCGGCAAGAACTGGGTGTGAACTAATGTGAAGTGATTCCAGAGCAAGTACAGAACTAAGTGAGTCAGTATAAATAGTGCAATTTGAGTATTGCTTAGCTTCTATGTGATCCAGGGCAAGAGAAATGGCATACAGTTCAGCAATGAACACAGAAGCTGTAGAGAGGATTCTGCACACAATCACTAAACCACAACAAACGATGGTAGAACCCACACAGTCACCTGATTTCGAACCAACTGTATAAATAGAAATTGAAGGATGGTTCAAAAGATGTTCAGCAAATAACAGACAGTATTTCCAATCAGGAGTGTCTGCTTTTCTCAGATGACTTAAAGATAGGTCACATTTAAGGACTGTAAGAAGCCATGGTAGGATGGGCTGACCAGTGGATACTGCAATGTTATCCAAAGACAGACCTAATTCATCTAATTGCACCTGTATACAAAGGCCAAAAGGAGCAATTGCAGACTGTCTGTTCTGAAAAAGTATGGGCCACCTACGAAGGAAAACACAACCTCAGGTGAGAAGCTTTGGTAAGAAATGGTTTTAGAGAGAGAGAAGTTAAAGCCATTTGCTATGGTCCACTTCAGTAAATGATTGAGGGCAGTCTGTAGCTGCCACTCAACATAACTCCTGTTGACATGAGATGTGAAAGTCATCAACGTAGAGCCCGTTTGCAACAGAAAGAGGAAGTTGTTCAGTGATGGCATTAATCTTTATACTGAAAAGTGTGACACTCAAAACACAGCCCTGAGGGGCTCCAAGTTCCTGTAGAAAAGAACGGGAAAGTGTCGAACCCACATGAACTTGGAATCGCCTGTCCATTAAAACATTTTTAATAAATATGGGCAAATGGTCACATAACCCATATATATGGAGGTCTTGCGAAATGCCATACCTCCATGTTGTATCATAAGCCTTCTCAATGTTAAAGAATACCGACACAAGATGTTGTTTGAGAAAGGCTTCTTTCATTGATGTTTCAAGTCAAATCAAGTGGTCCAAAGTGGGTGGGTGAGAGGAGATTGTTTGATTCAAGGAACTAAATGAGATGAGCATTGATCATCTTCTCTAAGGTCTTACAGAGACAGCTCATCAAAGCAATTGGACAGTAGTTTGAAGAAATCTTGGGATCTTTCCCAGCCCCAGAGAAAGGTAGGACAACAGCCTGGTGCCAGTCATCAGGAAAAACATTGTCATGCCAGATCCAGTTAAAAACAATCAGAAAAATAGCAAGAGAAGCAAGAGATAAATGGCACAGCATTTCATAATGTAAATCATCAGGTCCAACCGATGTACTGCCAGACCAATAAAGAGCAAGTTTGAGTTCCACCAGAGTAAAGGGATGATTATAATCACAGAGACAATCAGCTTGAAAGGAAACAGGTAATTGCTCTGCCCAAGTATGATGGCTAAGTAGGTGGAGGAAGAAGCAGAAGTGAAAGATACCTGGCAAAAGCTTTCACCTAGAGTATAGGGAATGCTTCAGGTATCAGCTATTTCCTGGCCATCAGAGAGAAAGATATCGAGAGGGGGACAGAATTATATTGCCCATTGACCTATCAAACAAGACAAGTGATCTGCAATTAAATTCATCATTCCTGGACTATAACATGCTAAAAGACTAATATGATGGGAATGAACCCAGTAGAGAAGAACTATGATATGACAACAAAGGTCTTCAGAATGTGTGCCTCCTTGACGAGAAACCTGATTTAAAATCATGAAATTGTCAGAATACATTTTGACAAATTTTTCCCTCATGAGAGACAGACCTTGAACCATTGACTGATATACTGAAAGAAGTTTGAGAAAGCTAGTATGGAGGGTAGACTCGTCTTCTGTCCAAGTATCCTGTCTTTGAAGATAAACTCTCTGCCATTATGGAGATGTGTCTGTGAATAGATGGATTCTTGGAACAAGTTGATGATGTAATGGGTACATCAATAGTAATGTTATTCCAATCCAGCCAGCATCTACAATTGATGATATTGTTCCTGAGTAATGAAACAAGATGTTCCAAAGGATCGGAATGTATGATCTAATAGTTATGTAGTGATGACTGAAGAGACCTGATATGTACAATAAGGAATAAGAAGCTCAAGGGATGTCCCACCCCCAAATGAGAGAGAGAGAGAAAAATCCACACAACAGAAGAAGGAGACAGAAGTAAAAGACCGATAGCTCTTTCCATGATCCAATAAAGGTTAGTTGAGTACAACTTAAGCGAGTACGAAAAAACACATCCAATTTGATAAGGAAGCCCACATTTGTGGCTTCTGAAAGGAGAATATGAGAGTATTGTTCTGCTAATTGACAGAATGGGACCAGAAGAATCCAACTGTACACAACACCAGCCGAAAGAATGCAGGTGACAAAAAAAAAACAACTCTGCAGAAGACATAAGTTGCTGATGCAAGACCAAACAGAAGAGCCAAACTGTAGCACCTGCACTTTGTACACAAACATGAGAAACTTCGAGGAATATTTTATTATATGCCATCATAGAATGAGAAAAGAGTCCATTGTGAAGCAAGGAGGACTAAAAATTTGTTGAGTGAAGACAGATCAACAACTGGATGCCAATCTTCTGTACAACTCTTTCATGACCTGAGAACAATGCTCCACTTGGTGTGGACCTATTGGTGGTGAAAAGGCAGCAGGTAGAGCAGACAATGACAGAGGTGATGTAAACTGAATAACCAACCCTGATGCCAACCCATGAACACCCAGTAAAAGAACTCAGACATCCAGGAAGTGTTGCAATCATGATCCACTGCTTCCCCTACCCCAGGATAGTCACCAACACTACTGTTGTTGGCCCACCCAAGCCAAATATCCTCAAGAATATGTATGGACTCTATTATGAATACCACCATACCTGGAAACTGAAGGAGTGAGCTGAGAAATAATAGAGTCAGAAAAATGGTAAGTGAATGAAGATGAAAAAGAATATAAATGGACAATATCAATTTGGGATTTGAATGTCTCTGGCATTCCAGCGAGTAACATGAGATAGAGAAAAGAGTTTACCATAATTCCCTGAGAGCAGGAGACCATAAACTAACCTTTTCTAACATAGTGTCTCTACCCACTAAATCTAAACAGCCAGCCAGAAAACTAAAGAAAGAATGAAAAAAGGTGTCCTGACTGAAATAGACATCAGAAAAATCCTCAACTTATTCTTAAAATGCTGAGGGGAATGTTGATTATTTTTAAACAAAAACAAAGATAAATATTTTTGTACAGTTGTGAAAGTGTGACACATTCAAGAAAACTGTGATCCGTTTAAATTGATCACAGATTCTAATCTGGACCCCCATAAGTCCAAAAGGGTGTCTACTGGTTGAAAATCTAAATAAACCTACTCCTGGCAGTGATAAGCCAAAGTATGCTGATCTGACAAATGTGGGAAACAAGACATAGTTGTCCCACTGCAAAACTGAGCAGTAAATCTTCTAGCATGGACAGCAATATCAGGAACAGGGAAAACCAAGTAGCCATTTGCTGTCTTTTTTGTTAACAAGGAATGAAACAAATGCAATAGGAGAGACCCCAAAACCTCACAAACTCAAGTAACTAACTAGCTGAAAATGAACTTGAGATATGGCTTATCAAAGTGATCCTCTGCTTAAGTTGATCTAGTAAAAGAAAGAACCAGAAAAAAAACAAGTCCAAATTGTCTCCAGTCATTCCCAGGTTATTTGTAAAATCTGCTTCAGAACCCCCACCCAAATAGACACTCTTAGTACATACATCTCCATTCCACAACAGATAATATTATGGACAGTTTTAACTGAGAGTGACCCTTCCCATGGCTGCTACAAACACTAGATAGCAAAGGTGGAAGAGGCCTAAATGACTGCCGTAGTAGAAACATTAACTCAGGAATTCATATTCATCAGTAAGTTTTTTTTTGGATAAGAAATATATAAATATAAAGAAAGAGATAACCATATAAATGTCAACCACGTTTAAAGTCACAACATAAACAGTAAATAATCACAACACTTCTGTAGATAGAAACGCATGCCAATTACTTTGTAAAAACAAGTAATTAGGTTATAAGGACAAGATTCTTATATATGAGTATCAAAGACTGGAGCCAGCATTCTCAATGGGCAGAGAGTGGAAACCCTGGAGTTTGAGAAATAGCTATAGTTATAGTGTCAGTGGATGGTATATTTTGGAATTCATTTATTGATATTTTTGTGAAGTAACAGCATTTATAGTGAAAAAAATGATCAAAGAAGACAAATTAAAAGACAACATAAATTATAATTTTTTTGTAATTCATATTATTTCACTCTCTCTCTCTCTCTAGTTGGAAGATTAAACAAAAAATAACTACCTCCAATAAACAATTACTGTTTACATTTCTGATTTAACTGTAATCAGAAATTAAGTAGTTGTTTGTTTTGTAGTTAAGCACAATGCTACATAATGAGCTATATGTGTTATACTTTTAGTAAAATTAACAAGTTTTTTACATAAAAAGACTTTTTTACAAATGTATTTCTTCTCAAAATATATTTGTGAATTAATGTTAATCTAGACTGTTCTTATCAAGAATAAAAACACTTTTCTCCATTGTAAAGTCTGTATATTGTATTTCCATAACTTGTTTTGTTGTTTTTTTCACAATAGTTGTTGAAAAACTTTCATCTTAAAATAATTTTAGTATAAAATTAACAACCTAATATGTAACACACAATTACTCTAGATGCAATTTATTCAACACAGAAAATTACTCAATTACATTACTTTCATGGGAAAATATCCATAAAACACACAATAAAGTCCTACACCTTCATTCATGATTCAGAGTTTTGTATCAAGTTGAATGTGAACTTAGCTTACTTTCCTTTTATACACAATGTGCCATTTTTAGTGACACATACAAATAAAATTATTCTATTACAATTTCTTTTTTTTTAAACAGAATAAACACTGATTAATGGCATACATAAATGTCTATTAAAGGTTAGAAGTAGCAATACATTTCACTTCAAAGTTATAATGTAAATTGTAAGAATGAAAATTAATGACTTAGAAGCCAGTTGACTAAACATATAGAAAAGTACTTGATATGGCTTTATGTATCTTCATAATTCTTTTTCTTTCTTTCTTTTATATATAACTAAAATTATGAAACAAGCCATCACTTAAATTTGAGCCAGATATTTGAGAAACCACAAGTATTTCAAAAGCACTGATTAGATTGCTAAACCAGTTGTAATTGCTTGGGGTACTTTAATACATTTTAGCATTCATTCTATAGCTACTATGTTTGAAAATACAGATTTTATATCACCACCCCTGGATCAAAAATGATCAGTGAATTGACTTAAACATATAGAATTTTTTGGAGTAATCAAGAACTATACATAAATTTGGAAAAATCACAGAAACACAATAAAATTTAGATATAGATAGATTTGTGAATATATATAACATACTTACGGAAGATTGTAAATAAAAACTGCTGCATACAAGAAAATTATTGCATTAGTGAGAGACCAAAATCCAAATATCCTGTCCATTTCAAAGCCACCTAATAGATATAATATTCAAAAACCACCATTATAAGTTCCTGAAGAACAATAACAAAAACTGAAGAAAAGAAACTGTTGTTTGTACTAACAGCTATTACTGTTGCATTTATTTTAAGTACAACTAATTCTTATCTTATTTATTTCAAAGATGTATTTGAGAAAAAAAAAAGGTGGAAAAAGCATGTTATTTAATAAGTAACTTATATCAGCATAACAAAGTTATCAATTTCACTGTGCAAAAACAAAACAGTCTTGCAATTTAGTATGAATTGCCTTTGTGGGGTAGGTATAAAACTAAACAACTAACAGATTCATGTGGTTTTCCAGTAGTTGTATCCAAAGGTGGTGACAAGTAAAGTGAGAAATTTTAAATTGTAGTACAAAAAGCATATTTTGATGATATCATCTATGTAATCTTAATACTGATTTCATAAAGTAATATTACTTGCATTTACAAAATGAAAACAAATTTTCTATATTACTTATTATCCGTCCAAAACATTTATTGCTTTAACTTCTAGTTAGCTACTGTTACCGCTAAATTTGTTTTCATTCAAATGTAACTTCTATAAAAACTGATTAGAAACGGTGTGCAGTTACTGAGTCGATTAAATACATTTATATTTGACTTTACTAAATTAGTTAATGTAGCCCCACACTACAGTGCAAGCGACAGTACAATCCTTATTAGTGTTACACAATTTACAGTAGCAGTTGTACTTATGAAAAAATTAAAGTACTAATATAAAGGCTTCAAATTAACCAACTGAACACTTATTTTACCTCCTTTGAGAACAATATTAGCTGTATACAATTTAGCCTGCAAAAAGCTTTCATCAGTAAAACATCGCGTTGCGGTTCCGAAATGCATAAATGATAAAAATGCAAGCCACCCTCGAAGAGTATTTACCATCCAAGCACCCATCTTGGATTTATTTGTATATTCTGTATCGTTCTGTCAAATGGAAAAATCAAATATTTAACACAAAACATTTATAGTTGATTCAGAATGGGAAAATAAACACATAGAAATCAAACATGAAAATTATTTATATGCTAGATCAAAAATTATAAATTAACCCAAAAGATCTGCCAACTGTTTGATTTTATTGTGTACGAGATATTTCAAAGTAGGTTTGCATTCTGTTTGGCTTTTTTACCCTTTTACGAAAAAGTGCAAATGATAATAAAAGTTTTTGCTCAAAAGTCCAAACACACTTTTTCTCTTAATTCTCTTAATTGAGAAAGACAATTTTTGCAAGTTGGTAAAATGTATTAGAAATTTTACTAATAAAAGAAAGTTTCTGCGACTGATGACAATGTCAGAAAATACATTTTGCCATTGCTTTCGAACTAAATTCACAAACTAACCCGCCAGTCAGTGAAACAGCAGTAAATTTAAGAAATTAAATGTTGATAAATGGGATTCGTTTCTCTGCAATCAACAAAACAAATAATCCAGTGTGGCTTTGGCCTAAAAGAAGTAAACTGGCTAACTCAAAATCTAGCTAGTTAAATTTAGTTATTTTCAACATAAATATTTTTTAAGTTTTATTTCTACCAGTTAAATATATTCAATTTTTGGAAGATATTTATTTC
Source organism: Tachypleus tridentatus (assembly GCF_004210375.1). Taxonomy (NCBI): domain Eukaryota; kingdom Metazoa; phylum Arthropoda; class Merostomata; order Xiphosura; family Limulidae; genus Tachypleus; species Tachypleus tridentatus. The sequence continues at coordinate 88,968,982 of NC_134833.1, forward strand.
AATTAAAACATTGGAATACACGTAACAGTGATTCTTAATACTTTTATCCATAACAATGTATTTCTGTTATAAGATAGCGAATTCGTACTCTAACAGTGGTTAAAATCTAAATCTATTAATAATGTTCGATGTTGGTCTCATATGTTTTCATTACACCATTTAGTCGTTTCCACAAGGCCCGGCATGGCCAGGTGGATTAAGGCGTTTGACTCGTAATCTGAGGGTTGCAGGTTCGAATCCTTGTCGTATCAAACATGCTCGCCTTTTCAGCCGTGAGGTCAATCCCACTATTCGTTGGTAAAAAAGTAGCCCAAGATTGACGGTGGATAGTGATGATGAGCTGCCTTCCCTCTAGTCTTACACTGCTAAATTAGAGAAGGCTAGCGCAGAGTAGCTTTGTGCGAAATTCAAAACACACCAAACCAACTGTTAAATTCTCAACAAGTTTTATAACAGTGGTTTTTACAACTTTGCTGACATACTCCAAATACTTTCAGATAATCTGAATTAACTGGAATGATGTATATCGGATATGTCACCTAAGGAAAATAATCGTTCAATACATAATACTGCATACTCATGCGTTCTTAGTCACACAGTGGTATATCTGTGAATTTATAATGCTGAGAACTGTGATTTAATGTCGGTGATGAGCACAACTTTGCAATTAACTACAAAGAAAATGATACTAATCTTCTTACTGGACGAATTTATGCTAAAAATGTATCCCATAATAAATCCTTTCAGCCGTGGATATGTCATAATGTTACAGTCAATCCCACTATTTGTTGGTAAAAGAGTAGCCCAAGAGTTGGAAGTGGGTGGTGATGACTAGTTGTCTTACTTCTAGTCTTACACTACTAAATTAGGAACGGCTAGCGCAGATAGCTCTTGTGTTGCTTTCCGCGAAATTCAATACGAAACAAACCAATCCTTTTGTTTAGTTTGTTAAATTTAAATGAGGCATTGTTGTACATTTCAAATGTCTCGAATAATTTGTGTGTAATAAGGAGGAATGTGATGCAATGAAGCACAGGCACAGAAGTATAAAAAATTAATATATAACAAAGATGACTTAAGAGGATAAACACGTTGAGAAACTTTCTACTTGCATCTTTATGCTGAAACCAAATCGACACTGTCAAGATCAGTAAAGGGTTATGAAAGCTTTGGACGCTGCATTAACAAGGTGGAATGAAGAAGATTTTCCGACAGCTTGGAGATGCCAAAGTATGAGCTAAAGCTGTGGATGACTGACGATTATCAAGCATAAAACTGTCTAAAAAGAAAGCAAGTCGGCCCTTTGATGAAATATGGGTAACAAGAATGTGGGTATAAATAGACACAGGAGAAGAGATTGCCGATTTACTCACTCTATCTGCGACCGCTGGATAAGCAGTTTTGTTTTTGTTACTAGATGTTGCACACAATCACAAGAAAAATTATTAGTTAAGTATTGGAACTACTTGTGGGTAGTTGTGTATACTATTTGGCAAATCATGAGAATATTAAGGAAAAACTGAATAAAACCTCGTATAACGAGGAGAAAATCAACTCTCCTGCAGCCGAAGAATTGGCATCCAGACTTCAAATCAGTTCTCTCAGCCAACATGGCCACTAAAGTAATGAGTATTCCGACTGTTCTCGCCTAAACTCTTTGTAAGTAACTCATTGCAATTATTCTTAAACATTAGTTAACATAATAAAGTATCATAGAGTAGATGTATATAAGTAACTGTATTAAAGGAAGTTCTTACTGATTAAATTAAACGAGTATAATCAGGCGATGAAGTATTAATTACAAGTCTTGATATTGGAACCATATTAAAATGTTTATTTTTTGTAATCTTTGTCTCAAAGTCAAATTCTTTGCTTTAACTGTTAAACCTCAAGAGCTCCATTCGCCCACTGTATCCTAACTTGAAATAAATGGCAGTGTAACAGGTATTAGTTGAAGCTTCAACAGTTAAGCCGAACGTTACATTTACCCAGCACTACATACGATGCGGCATGACCGATCATTTACTTATACTAAGGCTTTAATCTCTAGATGTTACCTATACACCCAACTATGGACATTGCTGTCAGCTTCCGAACGCTTTAAACAATTTTCTCAATGAGTAGTAACAGGTTTACCAGCTTCAAAAATGAAAAATAATTTGAAAACAAGATCAACTTAATATTTTTTCTTGACCATGTTTTATGTTAAAATTTATATGTATTCATTATTTTTCCCATCTTCCCTAACCTCGACCCAAGCAGATAATTAACTCTTTCTCCAAGTCCAACAACAAGCATTAAACTTACACCTTTTTAAGCTTCAAAACATTTACATGCCTCACGGATATCAATGATTACCTGACTATCAAATAATGTTGCTTGAACTAGAGACAACAAAAAGTAGAGAAACCCTTTACCGTTTTAAATTAAATATTATATATGATGGAAACAAAGTCATATATTCATTGAGGCAAAATATGTGAAATACATAAACAAAAAATTTAACGACGAGTAAAATATCAACATAAACAAATAATCTTTTAATTAAGAGACACAAAGATAATAAAATATGTAATTACCCTTTTACATGATAATCAAACTAAGTCAAAATTCACCACAAAATTAGCTCTCGAATATACATACTTATACGAAACATTATGTTAAGATACTATCAGGGTAAAAATTTTAAAAAATAAATTAAGTATCAGGCCCATAAAAAGAATGTTTGAAAGGGGAATGTTCCAACTGAGATCAAAAGTCAACAGATATTGTGCAAAGTATAATTAGTATGTGAGGTAGACTAATGCTACGAAAGTTTTCGAACGTTATCCTGAAAAAAAAAAGAAGATTATTTAAAGTAGTTACTATGAGATTAAATCTGGAAATACTTTTGTATGAAACATAGTTTAAACAGTTGCATGACCATTCACAAAATCTACAAAAACCCAATGAAGATTTAACAAATCGTTATTCTGTTATAAAACTGCATATGAAGCTTAACTTAAATAGCATAAATATATTTTATTATAGTAAAGTGTTGTACTCTTTACAAGCAGTTAATTGTTAAATTATATTATTAATTTACACAACTATGGAACAATAGTAAATTATCTATTTCATTAATTGATTGTCATAAACATACAATAGTTAAATAACATGTTAGCATTCTTCATTCTTATCGAGTACTTTTTCATAATGTTTATGTATCAAACTCAATTGTTTTTGTTTTCATTCAGTGTATACTGCAAGTAATCATTCAACCGGTGGAGAGGAGATGTTGACTAACTCGTGACATGTTAATATTAATATTAGATTTGTTTACAGTATTAATGCAGTGCTTGAAGATACAACGTGAATATTCATCCACGTTCACTCTTAATGAAGCCAGTTATTTGCAGAATTAATCCATTAGGAAAGAAACATAAACAATTTTGATTTTAAACTTGCAAATTTATAGAAGCTTTTTACAAGAATCCTGTCACGGACGCCAAGTGGGGGCCTGGCATGGCCTAGCGCGTAAGGCGTGCGACTCGTCATCCGAGGGTCGCGGGTTCGCGCCCGTGTCGCGCCAAACATGCTCGCCCTCCCAGCCGTGGGGGCGTTATAATGTAACGGTCAATCCCACTATTCGTTGGTAAAAGAGTAGCCCGAGAGTTGGCGGTGGGTGGTGATGACTAGCTGCCTTCCCTCTAGTCTTACACTGCTAGATTAGGGACGGTTAGCACAGATAGCCCTTGAGTAGCTTTGTGCGAAATTCCAAAACAAACTTTTCACAAATAATGGAGAGAAGGTTGTATAGGCGTTAAACAATAAAGGATTACAAAGATTCCAACATTTTTAGACGTAATGTTTTTCTTATCTTCAACAGCCTAAGTATCATTACACATTTCAAAATTATCATAACCATACCCAATTATATCAAACATATGAAGTAAAAATGTGTAGCATAAACAGAACCTTTTCCTTCCTCCATTACTCTCAATCCAGTGCACACGTTGTGTAGTGGAAGACGTGATGAAGCTGCTTCATACTGGATTCAATTTTGATAGATTGCTTTTAATAGTTTCCCATGCTTAAATGAGGATTTAATTCGAATAGTTATTCATTTAACTTGATCAATACACTTCTGTATTGGTGGAACTAAAACTGAATTTATAATTACAAATTTAAGTGAGTGATCCGCGCAGTGAATATAGAAAGCCTTGTTTTACATATCTCCAACTTGTTTTTGGACTAGAGATCATTCGCAAGCCACTGTGGATGCTCCATCATATCCTTGACCATCTAGTTCATTTAGAAATAATTCAAAATCAGTCAATATCTTTTTAATTGCACATACAATATCCGTTGCTCTGACACTCTAATATTTAACTGAGCCAATAAATTCTTCCTTAAGCTCACAGCTGTCATCTACAAAGCAGGGACGCACTGGTAAATGTTCTACATTGTGAGAAAACATTTCATCAACAAAAACAGGGTATAATTCACCATTTTTCATTTCTCAATAATTCTTACTCGAATAATATTATATCAAATTACACCGATAATGTAATTATGAGAACTGAGAGATAAATATGTAGCTTTTTCCCTTGGCATGATATAAACTAGCTCTTCGTATCTCATTATTTTCAATATAATGCTTCAGCAAGTCCAGAAAATTACCTGGAATATTTTGGAAGAATTCACATGTTCGGTATCGCCAAGAAATGCCAAGTTCTTATTTTCCTAAAAACAAAATTTCCACAAACAATTAAACACTATAAAAAGGGTAGCACAAAAACATGTGCCATCCATTTTTTAAATGTTTTTTTTTACTAAACAATAGTACTTTTCAAGCCAAGCTATTTTAAACTTGTAATTACACCGGTCAGAAAAGGTGGTAAGAAAAGCTTGTGGTGATGTCATATGCTTATAAAGATAGGAATGTATTACAAAATTTGATAAATTACGAATAGTTTAGGATTTCTCATCAAAATTTGATTTTATTGATGTCAGTAAATTGCCGGTGTATATGACTAGTGACTACAGAAATACCATAACGGATCTCAGATGAACCCATGACTGTTGTAGAGCAGTGTGGTGATGTTGGTCAATACTTGACACAGTTTCAGCTTCAGATAAGCAATAGCATATCACCAATGTCATCATCACAAGAATATAGCTCAATAGTGTCAACCTCATAAAATTCACATTCATTGTCAACACCAGGAAAGAATTGAGAGGATGACTTCAATGTGTCTTTAGCAGTATCTGAAAACAAAAATACATTGTAATTCTATAGAGATAACCAGTATATAACTTTAACATAACAATGTAGTTTATGTAATACATAAAATATAGAGGGAAGATTGTTGTTGTATTCATATATATATATATATTTATACCTATGTCATGTATAGATATTAATGGATTAAGTTCAAATTCTGTAATTTGAAACACCAGATCTACGCATAGCACAAAACAAGATAACTATTTTAATTGCATGTTAAAGTTTAAATTCTTGAACAGGTGGTTAGAGCGTTCAACTCACAATCCAAGGGTCGCGGGTTCAAATTTCTCGTTCCACCAAACACACTAACCCTTCCGTCCGTAGAGTCGTTATTAAGTCACAGTCAATCCCACTATTCGTTGATTAATAAGTAGCCCAAGAGTTGACGGTGGATGGTAATGACTAGCTGCCTTCCCTCAAGTCTTTCCTATTTAAATTAAAAAATAAAATAGAAATGTTAAATGCTAAATTAGAGACGGTTAAAGGAGATAGTCTTCTTGTAGCTTTGCTCGAAATTCAAAACAAACAACTAATTCTCTCTGTTGTTGGCAAAAAAAGAAACAAAAAATAGTATATTTCTCCAATCAGTCTCACGTCGGCACTACACTCTGATCTGTATGAGGTATTGAAAGTCTAGCCTGTATATCATAGTTTCGCTAGCCAGACTCGTACTCATATAGCGGACAATTTTCAAATGAGTTGAAGAATGTTTCACTTCTCGTCTCACTTTTTATACAAAAATAAGAACCTACAAAAACGCTTAAATCACAAACGCATAATCACTTTATCGTTATCTTTTCATGACGCAACGAAGATTGCTAATGCTCAAAACTACATTAAGCTGTATTAGATATTTACGACTGTTCCATTTTAAACTTAATACGATCGGTTGGATAGCTTACACAGCTAAGTGTCATATTTATTTATTTTTAGAAACGAGAGTTTACGGTATATGTGTTTACGAATTATACGTTATATAACATATACTTTCTATTGTTATGAAACAGCGATTCTTATATTGTTGCATCGTGTTACTAGAACATTAAAAAATTATATTCTTATTGTTTTAATTCAATATTATTGACTCTTTTCACCAAGAATTTCATAGAATGTTCTGGACTTCTGTCGGACTATAAACACGCGTTGAAAGATTATTATTTGGATATAAACTGCGTAATTGTGAGTTTAACAGTAAAGACCATATAATGACTAATTTTAAAGTGAAACCATTATAGAGTGTATTGTAGTAAAAGAGCAGAAAAGAATAATTTGTCTTGTGAATTGTGTGTCTTAATGTAATTAAACCAGCCACTGCGCCCTTCGACGAAAAAAAAACAATTATTTAAAGCTCTGGGTACAACTGTGATAACCAACAATGCAACAAACATTTGGGCCCTGCATGGCCAGGTGGGTTAAGGCGTTCGACTCGTAATCTGAGAGTCGCAGGTTCAAATCCTGGTCGCACCAAACATGCTCGCTGCTTCAGCCCCGGAGGCGTTATAATATGACTATCAATCCTACTATTCGTTGGCAAAAAGTAACCCAAGAGTTAGCAGTGGGTGGTGATGACTAGCCGCCTTCCCTTTAGTCTTGCACTCCTAAATTAGGGACGGCTACCGCAGATAGCCCCCGTGTAGCTTTGCGCGAAATTCAAAAACAAACATTTGTATATATGTTTTACTTGTTTTAATATATTATTTTGAAACAAGTGGGCTGTGTTGTTGTTGTTTTTTTATTGTTGAAATTTATCGCCAACAAGTCACAGACACTTACTGTTAAGAATTCGGCCTACAAAACTTGAAAATAGCAATATGGCTTCAGTTTCCAATTAAAATGTCGACCAAAGCCATTGTATGCGACTATTTCAAGCAAGCCATAAAATGCTAATACTTCATCCGCAGAATGAAAAAGTAAAATACCATAAGAAGCTCAACTATAACCATATAAACATGTTTTTTTTTTTAATTTTAGGAAAATAAGGTGTGTCCAAACTCCCTTGAACTCCATATAAGTGAACATTCAGTACTGGATATGATGTTAATACCACGCTAGCACATCATATACTAAATTCTTCAGAGAGAAAACACTATTTTGTATTCCTTAAAAAAAAGAAATTAGTGCTAAAAGATGTTAAGAGAATAATAACTTTTTAAACAAGGAAAAGATGAAAAAATACACAAGCATGGTTTGTTTGGTTTTAGAATTTCGCACAAAGCTACTCGAGGACTATCTGCGCTAGCCGTCCCTAATTTAGCAGTGTAAGACTAGAGGAAAGGCAGCTAGTCATCACCACCCACCGCCAACTCTTGGGCTACTTATTTACCAACGAATAGTGGGATTGACCGTCAGGTTATAACGCCTCCACGACTGAAAGGGCGAGCATGTTTGGTGCGACCGGAACACAAGCATGGAAATATTATGTTTGTTTAAAGTTAAGTATAAAGCTAGACAATAGGCCCTCTATAACGTACCTTCTACAAGTATCAAAAGTTGTTTTTTTGTGTTGCAAGTCTACAGACTTACCACTGTGAGAGATGAACTATTTCTAACAAAAAAGATATATATGTATATATAAACAAAATACAGAAATTAACTCTTTCTTTTTAACACAATAGTATTATATAACACAAAAAGACACACAAACAAATAAAAACACTGACACATATACACATAACAAAAACAACACTGTAATAAAATTTAAAAATCAACAATATTCTTCCATTACTAGTTCTCCTTGTCATCTTTATTTCATAAAGCTGTAGCAGCTATTAAGATAATGGTTCGTAATTCTGTTTAACATCACTTTATAACAGTTAGATAAAAAGAGTGGAGGTTTGGAGAATTGTAGATCTACATGGTGGTCTATTTGTACTACAATAATTTGGGAGTTTTACATTGTAGAATTTTAGGGTGCTCTAAGGTTATATTTAAATATTAAGGATAACTGCCTCTCCACAACTGGCGGCAGACAGCGAAAAGCAGTAGGAGTAGAGACATTTTGAGTTCAAGCAATCAACTCTCAACCCTTAACTGATTATCCAAGTTGCTGGCTGGTTTGTCGTCGGCGTATGGATCTTGTCTGTCAGATGAAATATCCCCAACACTTTTGGGTGTTGTGGTCACAGACATTATTATCTAATGGTGACGAGGAGTAGCAATGGAGGAATAATTTTAAAATTAGGATCTCATTATAATACTGATTTCTGTTTGTATTAAGTTCGTCATTGTTTTATAATGTTGATTTAATCTCCTATTAACAATGTGTTTAATAACATTAGAGTTACTGACTTACATATTTCAATATAAATATACACACACAACACTTTAGATAAATGATATTGCAAAAACAAAACAAAATCAAAGAAACATGAAAACAACGAAGAACTATATGAACATTAAACTAGGGCAACCATGTTGTTGAGCCACTTTAATCGTATCCCAAGATCCTCTTTGCCGTTGCCAGCCCAATAAGATAATAATGTATTTCTTTATCGAACTAGAATAGAGATGTTAACTTCCACTACAACTGGTACCATTCTCAATTGTAGAAGTCCCAAGTATCCGTTTGTTTGGCCAGATCCTGGCAATGATACTTGAACGGTAAGATCAACTTCAGGATGAGACACGTGGGACAGCTGGTAGGTAGGCTGAATAGTAACTCAATCCGTGGTTGTTCACAGATGACTTCCTAAAGATTCTTGTCCATTGGCTCAACTGCTGCATCTGTTACAGTATCTTGTTTTTCATTATTTGCCCCGTAGATTGAGACTCTCTCATTATTTCTGTGTGAGAAGTTTTCAGCAGATCTTATCACAACTGTCAATGGAACCTAAGATGTATCAATTTTGTTGGCAAATATCATAAATCTGATACAAATTGACATTCAGTTAACTTCTAAATTAAAATTTCTGGTGATTTAAAATCTTAATACGTAGCATACGTAACATAATAAATCGGAAACGCATTCGAGATAAATTTTAATACGTAATGTGTTTCTTTGTGAGAATCATCAGTAGCTGTGTCTCAGAGACTGAGACGCTTGCTGGATGAAATGTTGCTATCTCTGCTATCTTGTCTAGCTGGGTATTGGCTGCAGTGGCTTTTATTCCCCATGAAACAACTACAGGAACTTCAATGTTAACCTGACCATTAAGTCAGTGAGATCTCACACACCAGATACTGTGCCAACAAACACATCATTCTATAGGGTCTCTGTTAGGTGAAAGATCAAACCTGTATCAATTGTCCTCTGTTTAGCGAAGATGTCTAGATTCTCGCCAAACAAAACAACTCTCTAATCATAACTGCATTGATTTTGCAAGATTTTAGAGTTTTGGTTACTTCACGAATTTCTCTAGCTATTTGAAGAACAAGATAGTCAGATTAATCTAACACTTGACTTTATATACCAAAGATTCATATTGAAAATGTTAAGTTAGTGAAATCCAATGAAATGTGTAGGTTTAAGAGGTTCACAATCTAATGACTACATTCATTATTTATTTACTCACATCTAAATCTACATTTAGAAACTGAGTAACTCCTGGTGCACTTGTACAAGGTCCACATTATTTCATGCATAACACACCCATAGAATGTATATCACTTCATTGTCTTTGAATGGTTCAATCCACAGGTCGCCATTCAGCTTTTATTTGACTAGTACTAAACTAACCATGATGGTAATATCTCTGCTACCTTGCAGGGTAAAGGCTGGGCTACAAAATAAGTTTTCAGAAGACGTCAGCATAGTCATCATGGGAACTTGTGGATCTGGCGTCGTCCTCGCCACCCTTTTGGTAGTTGCCTTTCGTGTCACAGCAATAGTTATCTTCTTTTTCCTCAGCATCTGGGAACCCTTCAATGATACTTTGACTCTGGAAAGGTCTCAATGTCAAGATATCTTATTACTGATGATTAGGGAGATTTTCTTGGAAAAATACAGTACACATGCTATTTCAATTAATATTTGAAAGTAATGCAATGAAAAGTGTACACTGACTCAGATTAGGTAAAAATAATATTTTCTTTTGACAACTAAATCCGCAAACTTCTTCATTGTCTTTCCTTGACAATCTTCTTTCAGTTAAAGTTTATTATTAAGAATAGTAGATATTTTAATGTTTCACTCCAGATCTGCAACCAAAATATCCCACTCTATACTTAGCAAAATTCATAGGTAAAACTAAGTTTTATCTTAAGCTTAGTGTTTTACAACTCAGAAAACCACAATTGAAAGGAAATTATGCTTTCTCACAAAAGTATTGTAACTGTTGCTGTTAATCTTACCTTTCTGTTAAGATTTTTTCTTGCCAAATATTGATATTGCCACATACAATGATACATTGTTGTGAAACGCATCAAAATTTTCAAAGCTCTGTTACTTATTTCAATGTATTCCATGGCCACTTGAATGCAAAATTGTGTAATGTCTTCCTGCTGAAATTTTGTTTTTAGGGTGTAATCAGTTGAACTTTCTATAAACTGTTTTTTCTCTTTCAAAGGCAAATCATTAGTATTTGCAAAGACAACAAAGAGATCTTGAATCCACAGTAATTCTTCTAAATGGAGGGAAGTACTTCCCAATAGTTGTACACAAATCAGATATGTGAGGCAAGACTGAAACTTTCGTATCTTCACTTAAGGAAATTTTATTCATAAATAAAAAACCACTGAGATTTTCGAAGCAATCAAGTTCTTCCATAAGTATACATTCACCCCAAAGTTTTAGTTTATGTTGAAGTGCTTCCATTTTAGCTTTGAAGTACGTTATCCTGGTACCCTGCATTGTAGCATTCACTTCATTAAGATAGGCAAATACGTCCGAAAGATAAGCCACTTTCTGTGTCCAGCATTTGTCTCTTAATTTGTATTCAACTTCAAAATGACATTCAGATGAAAAGAAATCTATCTCCTCACGCAGTTCGTAAAACCAATTAAGCACTTTTTTTCCAGAAAGCCATCAAACTTCAGTATGAAGCAGGAACTTTTCATGCAAACTTTCCATATCCTCACTGAGTAAACTGAAGACCTTCGCATTGAGTGGTCTTCATTTTATAAAATTAACTATTTTTATGACATCACCCAATACCTCTTTTACGTCTTCTGGCATTCGTTTCATTGCAAGTGCATGAAGATAAAGACAGCAGTGGATACTTTTGATATACGGGTTCTTCTTTTTTATGCGTACCACTGTGCCTGAAAATTTTCCACTCATAGCTACAACCCATCAGTGCAAATAAATACTTGAGCAAAGCTGTCATTGGATCTCATGTTTTTCCATCATCGATCAGTCTAAATATTTTTTCGCCTCTTGTTTGAGTAGGTAAATGTTTGCAAATTAGCATGTCTTCTTCAAAACTAGCTTCGTGAATATAGCAAACAAACACCAGCAACATCGCATAACCTGCGACATCTGTTAATTCATCCATCTGAAGCGAAAAAGTTGGACTCGCTTTCACTCGCCTTGTTAATTCCGTTAAGCAATTTGCTGACATGTCCTTGACTTTTAGAGAAACTGAATTGTCATAAAGGGGCACAGAGTCGATGTTTTGAAGAAATTTCTCATCAATCATGCACTCTACCAAATCTTTTTCGCATGGTTTTATCAGATCTTTAGCAATTGTATGAGCTTTACCTGCTTTTGCAATACGGTAACCAACACGATATAAAGCAATAAGAGCACTTTTGTTGTCCTGATGGGCAAATCAACGACATGTAGCTTTCCTTGCATCTAATTGTAAACACTTTCTTTTGAAATACTTGGAAGTTGGATTTTTTAATTGAGAGTGTTTGGCTTCTAGACGTCGTTATAACTTTGTTGGATGTAAACTACTGTTACTCAACACCGTTCAACACACAACCCACTAGGTCCATCTTCATTACCTGTCCATGTAAAACCATATTCAATAAAACTTCATCATATTTTCTTTTCTTTCTTGTTTCAGTACTTCTTGCATAATCCTGCGTTGAAGTGCTTGCACACGACGATAACGCCGATGAATTCGTATTAGGCCTAGTAAGATTTTTACTCGTATCAGATTTATTACTCATATTCAGCCACTTATCCATTATAAGGGAGACAACTAATTATTAATTTGCCTAAAACCGTATCCTTATATCTTTGGCACTTTAAAAGTATTTTCACGGACACTAAATAGCTTCTTAATGAACATTCGTCCAAGCACTTGAGTTTTATCATCATACAATGATATGCTGACCTAAGATCAGTGCTGACATAACGAAGTCAGAAATAAAAATTTGGGGAAAACAGACTGCTAGAATAATATATTTTTCTGAAGGAAAGTGGTAACCTATTATTTTTAATTTTTTTTTGTTTTTTAGTAGAAGGTTTTAAGCCAAATAACAAAATATTAAGCCAGATTTGACGTGCATCTAAATCTCGAACGAAATGAAACATGACGTCATGTGGTCGTATGACATCATGGAGCTCATTGGTACCAAATTTGTCTAAAACTAGAACGAATCTAACCAAATCTAACAATTACCAATCACAATTGTAATTATAATTATAGTTCTAGGAAGAAATATTAACATTTTAAAATTTCCTCGTGGAGCCCCAGAAAACTATGGCGGAGTATAGTTTGAAAAACCATGCTTTAGTGTACCTTTGAACTGCTGCATTTCGTACCTTAATGAATTAACTTGTCAGATTACAAAATCTACTCAGCCAGCCAAGCGTAATTAAGAATCTTTCACGCTTCAGCCATGTATTATAACGGCATTCAATTTTCACTTTGGTAAATCTATACTTTTACTGCCTTTTATGAGTTATGGTACTCATTCGTAGTTATTGACTTGCAAACTCATATGCATCAACTAATGAATACCTCAATCATCTCTACTTTCATGTAGACACCATGGGATGTCTATTCTAGACGGAGAACTGTATATGACATTGACGAAAGAAAGATTTTTTCTACAAAGCATAAGTATATTTGGTGAGAGACAAACTGATCTATATTCAGTTGCACAATACCCCAACATGGTGTAGATCAAAAGTTCATCCCAGTTAGCTTAGTTTAGATTAACTTAGTGAGCATGCTTTTAACAGCTTGTATTACTCTTTTTACTAACCCCTCAAATAAGGACAGTAAGTTGAAGTTTATGTCTTCAACATACCTATCACTACACAGCTCTATGAACAGTTTGCAGTTAAAATGAATAAACTTAGGTGCTATAAACTGGTCTATTCAGTGTTTCAACATTACATCAGCCATGGATGGTGCACAGGGTGGATACGTCTCAGCTTCATTGATGAAATATTCAGTTATCATGAATATATATATTGGTGCCCCTTCTCTGTCTGTGGAAGAGAGTAAATGATACCCACAGCTGTTCTCTGTAGAGAACACTCAACAATTTATTGTTGGGAGTTATTTTGTGTAGGTTGAGTTTGACTCTGTGCAGTACACACCATATAGTATACACGCCACTTTTGAATATCTCGAATCGAATATGGCCATAAGAAGCACCAGTGAATGTTTGAACAAGGATATAAGAATTAGACGGAATTAAAATAGATGTAGTTTTTAATAAATGTTTTCTATTTGGTTGTAGAACTTGAATCATTATATTTGCAAATAAACAACTAAAACATTATATAGAAGTCGTGGGATTAAGTAGTATTGAAACATTAAATGATACAGTTAGATGCACAATTAGTTGCTCAGAATGAAGGAAATGAATCATAAGACAATAGATATTTCAAATGTAACTTGAAAGAATATATTGCTAAAAGGCAAAAGCCAGAATGGATAAAGAAATCCCCTCAAAGAATACCAGATAGAAAGTACTGTTATAGATGAGGAAAAGGGGGCATTACAGACCATATCGACAATGAGTGAACCAGACATCGGAAAACAGGAATACATTAGACCTATTGAGTGAAATTCATCTTTAAAAACCCATGTGTTCAAAAGGCTGTAAAATGCTGAATATTTAAAGAAACCAGTCTACATTCTATGGGTTTATTATTAGTAGACCTTTCAATGTGTTGAAACAAACTGGTTTTGCAGGTACAATATTTTGATACGTTATAGCAATGAAATGAGGAATATTATCTATATAAATGATAAAAAAGAAGAATAAGTAATGTAAACAACAAGTGGAAATACTTTTCTAGTAAAAGAGAACTTGGAAGTTATTATTACAGTATAATTCTTCTCCGCACCTCGTTATGTGAAGATTGTTGACATTGATGACCAGCGAATATCAAGAAAAGTCTTCATGCATAGATATAAACGAAAGATTAGACTAGCTTCGAATGGCTTTACAATCAATTATAAGGCATCCATTTGCACTACCCAACAGATACTACAACAGAAGCTTAACTTCAAGTGTCAACAAGAAGAGCAGTAACTGTATTATCAAAAACTGATTTATCCAAACTAGGACTTAATAGAAATAAATTTATATTTAATGATCGGCGCAAAATAAAACTAAACACTCCAACATATCCTAATGGATTAATGACTGGAAAACATTATCATAGAATTGAAGAATAACTATGTTGTCATGAGCTCAATTGACCATGAAATTCGAGTCAAGTCTGGATGAGACACTACAAGATGTGAAAATACTGTGGCCATACTTTCATATCAGAAAACGTCAGGAATAGTCACCTTTGAGACAAGATGTAGAAAAGATGATATAATATCATAATATTATGACAACTTACCACCTCAATTACAAGAGCTGTAAAACCAGAGCTACCGTGATCTTGTGCTTATAGATCACATTATTTACTCACAGAATATGAATTAAGATACCTTCTCCAGTAGACCATGACTTCGATAAGCTAAACAAATAAAACATCTCTTAACACTTATAATGTAGATGTAGCCTCAATATGTCAGTTAACCACAATCACCCTCACTTGTAAAATATGTTTAAGCTTCAAAGAGATAAAGCTCGTGAAGGTATAAACAGTAATAGAACCAAGTACTAGTCCTTGGGCATTACCTTTTGTAGTTGTGAAGAAAAAGATGAACATACAATAATTTGTGTAGACTACTAAGGTTAAAAAAGAGGTCCTAGATAGCAAGATATTGTTTATTTCATGGTTTATTTCGACACCAAAGCCAATAGAAATAATAGTTGCATAGAATTAAGTTGGAGCATCACTTGAGAAAGTTGTTTTAGAGTGCTTTGTCTTCTGCACAGTATAACAATGGAAATAAATATATTATGATAGTGATGGACTATTTCACTTAATGTCAAGAATCATGTGCTGTTCCTAGCCAAGAAACAGAAACTGTAGCAAGGACACTAATCAGTATATTCATTTCAAATGTAGGGTTGCTAATGGAGCAACTTTACGATTAGAGAGAGATATTTGGGTCAGCCTTATTTGTGAAAATATGTCACAATCTTGAAATAAAAAAGCCAGGATAATGGTTCTTTACCCATTGTTGTGATAGCATAAAGGAGAGATACAACTGTACAATTTTAAGCCAATTAACCACTAATGTAGATAAACATCACAGAGAGTGGTATCAGTATCTTCCCCTTCAACTTAAAAGTTATTGAACAAGAGTATGTAAGGCAACAGATAACACACCATCATCATTGATATTTGAGAAAGACCTGAAAGCTTCTGAACCTTCTGTATGCACACCAGAGAATAGCTACTCAGCAGTCTCACAAATAAAGACATAAAAACTAAAGAAACACCATTGATGCCACACATGAGTTTCAATAAAAAAAGACTTAACTAAATTAGTGATAAAATAAAAAGTAGCTGTGATTTTTATACTGAAAAGATCGCACTACATTAAGGTAACAGTTTTTGTTGTATAATCTTTGCCACAATAAAAGACGAATTCCAAAGTTAAGTGGGTGTTGGGAAGAACCATGTATTGTTATAACACAAATCAATGGTGTGGCTAACAGAATCCAGAAAAACACTTGTCCGAGTTAAAAGTCATTTGTCGTTATTATCATTAGAATTACATTAGTGAGAAATTTGAATAACTTGAAAGAAAGAATTCGCCAGTGTAAAGTCAACCTACAGAAGATCCCAAAGTTTATTCTTAACTGCTTCCATATGACCACAAATGATAGAACCGCCAGATAACATGCTTAAACACCTATCTAGAAAGTACTCTTCTTCCCCTTAACAGAACAGCCAGAGATTACAAGGGACAAGAGGCATCTAATGCATATACCATAACCCTAAAGAAAAGAATATACCCCATAAACTAGTGAATAAAATTTTAATGTAGAGTCTTATTTCTGTTTTAGTATTTTTCAAACGACTTCATAATCCTAGATACAAGTGGTAGTGTTGCAAGTTATATTTTCGATGTTTTGGTTTAGATGTTCCTCTGCTAGTGGAAGCTATTAATTATGCTTGTTATTAAGAATGTATCCGAATATTAAAGATCAAGAAACTTTGTGAAATATTTAGAAACAGAAGCATATTATTTTTTGTTTTGAATTTTTGATCAAAGCTGCTCGAAGGCTATCTGCGTTATCCGTCACTAAATTAATATTAATAGACTAGAGAAAAGGCAGCTATCAAACAACATCCCTTGCCAACTCTTTGGCTGCTCTTTTGTCAACGATCATCCTATTACACCATCCTTGCTTGGAAGAGCTAGCACGTTCATTGACAAGGGTTTCAATCCTGCAAATTACGAGCTAGGTAACCTAACCATTTTGCTATGCTAGGCTAAGGAACGAGAAATAAAAATCAATAATATATTCATTAAGTGCTTCAGTTCAGGTCTATACAGTGAAAGTTATCGCATCTATTCCACCATTCATGCAGTTACTCAGTGAATTATGTATTTTTCTAGTAATCAAAACTAACATAGGCTACATTAAAAAGAAATTTCTGTTAATCATTATTGTGAACTTAGGTCTATTTTGTGTTATAGTGAACTTGTACTGCAGTTAACGTCATAGAAAACTGTATTAATTCTTTTTCAACTTTAATGAATTGATCTATAGAATAGAACATTTTAGCACAATTGATTTAGAGCTCTAATGGAAATATTATCTCAACACTCCTGTATTATTCCTGTAACTACCAGCAATCACATTGAGCTTGAAGGCCTATTCTTGCGCTTACCTGCATTGGTAAAATACAAATATGGCTGCCCAACTGGGTTAACATCAAATTCGACATCGAACTGAGAAAAGTGCAACACTTAGCATCATATAGCTTCATTGGATAAAATATATTTCGTGGAAATATGCCTTGACTCCTCCCACACACTTGAAAAGCGATCATTGGATAAAATATATTTCGTGGAAATATGCCTTGACTCCTCCCACACACTTGAAAAGCGATCATTGGATAAAATATATTTCGTGGAAATATGCCTTGACTCCTCTCACACACTTGAAAAGCGATCATCTTCGGCATTTGCAACACCATAGTATGCAATAAAAATGTTCTTTAACGGATGCCTCATGCAAACAGACTTCTAAAAGTGGGGAGCTCTGTGGTAATATTAGGAAAATCTCTTGTACAATTTATATATTTGGATCAAATTGATTGCCTGTTTTATCTGCTGTACAATCCATTCCATCAGTTAGGATCACTCCTACTGACAACATTTGAAGATCAACAGAACTCCAATACAATAACGACTTTTCCTTCTCTGAGTTGTTAAGATCTATCAAAGATTTGACAGTTTCCTTGCAAAATTTATATACGCATCATTTGTTAAGTTTAGTATGTATCCAGTAGAAGACATACGTCACTCTTCTTGTTAATTGAAATAGCCTTCAGTAGTAGAAGCTGAATGGCACTGTTAAAAATAGTATAAAAATTATTTTGAGCTGTTTCGCCGAGTTATATATGTGTTCATCCCTTTTCTCACATTCAAACATAGATTCATTTAGTTTCCAACAAGTTTAAGATTTTGCGTCTGTCAAAACCCTTTCAAACCTCTCGTAAAACTTAACGTTTTCAAAAAATGGTTTATTTTTTATTACCAGGACATTTAGGCGATAAGTTTAAATGAGGAGGTTCCTGTAGTGTTTTACTTACTATGTTTAGTTTAAAAATCACAGACAACACAGGATCTTGTAGAATTACTGCTTAGTTGCGAGATTCACACCTTGTAGTTATTCAATCAGTTCCGATGACACTTGTAAATACCAAACACTGAAACCAAAGCATTACAGCATCTATTTAGTTTGGTGACAGTTAATATACTCGACTTCTAATACTCTTCCATCAAGGTTTTCAGATTGTATGGATCATACTTCTTATGGTTACAATATTCTTGAGGACATACCACTGTATGTAGACTAAAGGAAAAAGTATTTCGAACTACTACAAAGAAAAAGGGTTTAACTTTAAGACAAGACACTGGAGCAATCAAACATGAGTAAGCACAAGATGGCACGAAAAGCTTATTGGATTTAGTTTGCTTTTTTTTAATTCGCGCAAACCTTCACGAGGGCTATCTGCGCTAGCCCACCCTAATATTTTGCGGTATAAGACTAAACGGAATTTAAACTTTGTCGGAAAATAGTTCCACTGTTTTCTGCAGTAAAATATAATGATATATAATTTTGTATTTTTGAGACGCTCACGATGATGTAAATTATCTTACCAGCTAACAGTTGTATACGTTCATTTTAATTTATTTTACCAAGATAGCGGGACTTAACCTCGTGCGTTGTCATTATTCTCACGTTTTCTATCATTACTATGTTACACTTAGAAACTTTAAAAGATTAAATTCAAAGCATTAACATCCTAGTGACCATATAGAAGATGTTTAAAATATTTTTTTTAATTTTTAATTGAAATAATTCAATTAAATTCAGTGTTTAATAACTTACAAACTATATTGATCAATTAATAACACATTTCACCATGTACTGCATAACTCTTTTGATACCAGTATGGTTTAATTTTACCTTGCAGACGATTTTTGTCATTGAACGAAAGGTCGCCGAGTAAGTACTTAGTAAAAGACAAAATATAATAAGAAATACTATTTTACAGACGTCTGAAACCTACAAACAAAAGAAATTTTGGTAAAAAACACGGTAGTAAAACGTCACGTCTGTCAGAAGCCGCTACGTCCAGGTAGTTAGGGTGCTAGCCTTGCAATCTGAGGGTCCCGAGCTAGAATCCCCACCACACCAAACATACTCTTTTTTTAAGCCATGGGGGCATTATAACGTTACGATCAATCCTACTATGCGTTGGCAAAAGAGTAGCCTAAGAATTGGCGGGGAATAAGGATGACTAGTTACCTTTCTTCTAATGTTGCACTGTTAAATTAGGGACGGCTATCACAGGTAGCCTTCTTGTAGCTATGCGTAAAAAAACCAAAAAACTACGATTATCAAAAATTTAAAAAAGTATATTAACAGTTTTAAACCAACTCGAAACCTGATAAAGGACTGTTGCGCGAAAGGTTTATTTTAGATTCACTTTTAAAACTATTTTAATTGCGCGAGCTTTTCATCATTATCATATTTTCTATTTTAGATCTTACAATTTCCTCGTCTATACATTGATTTTATTATTAAAACCTATCACGATTATCAGACCAGTTGATTTCATTGTTTCGCCAGGTTTCAGCGTTCACATTATATCAATGCAATATACTTATCTAACAGACTAAAGAGCATTTAAAGAGAGTTTTTGATTTTTTTAAAAAGAAATAATAACAACATTAAGAGTAAAGTCCAAAATGGATCAATAAATTATTGTGTGAACGGTTTTACCGCGGAAATGTTCATCTTAATGAACTAGAACTGCGAATCTTCATCAATTATCAATCAGGTTTCGATACTCATGGTGTGCAAAAACAGATAGCTTGTTTGTTTTTTTGGAATTTCGCACAAAGCTACTCGAGGGCTATCTGTGCTAGCCGTCCCTAATTTAGCAGTGTAAGACTAGAGGGAAGGCAGCTAGTCATCACCACCCACCGCCAACTCTTGGGCTACTCTTTTACCAACGAAAAGTGGGATTGACCGCACATTATAACGCCCCACGGCTGGGAGGGCGAGCATGTTTAGCGCGACGCGGGCGCGAATTCGCGATCCTCGGATTACGAGTCGCGCGCCTTACGCGCTTGGCCATGCAAGGCCAACAGATAACTTATTGTTGAGCTTTGTACGTAATAACAAACAAATATTGTCCCCCTCGTGGACATAGCAGATACCCTGATATGGTTTTGCTATAAAAAAAAAAACAAACGCGCATCCTTTTGTTGTTGTTTGTTTTAAGTTTCCTTCATTCCGACTGTTTTTATAAATAAAATATTGAATAATACCTTGTTAATTCACTATTTAAATTATTGGGTACATGCTGTTAATTGCAAGTTGAACTAGAGGGGAACTCAGTGGATCGCATACCTGCACCACTTACCGTCGATCAGCCCTCAAAATATAATGAAATGTGTCCAAACATTCCGTTATTATCAGCAGACATGTACCATTTTTGACAGAACAATGAGAAAAGCTATTCTACATAAGACCCTTTAGTCTGATCATTTTTGACTGAATAATAGAGTAAATATAGTGTGAAAAACTGGTGCCTATGTTGTGCCCTGACTCTCCAAACACTAATCACTTCTAAGTTGGGCCAAAGTCCAAATATATATCAACTTTCGTCCGAATCCATTTAACCATTTTCGAGAAATCTTACCGACAAACACACACACACAGGGGTTAAAACATAATATACGTCATCATCGGTGACGGTGGTAATTATACATTTTACGTTTCCAAGTTTTTGTTGTGGTTATTGCGTGTATATACATTTTATAAATTTTGGTTTATCATGAAAATTCCAGAAGGTTTTATAATGAAGTGGGAATTGTCATGTTCACAAAGAAAGGAAGAAGTAGCTGACCGGAAGCTGACCACATGTTTGAAAGGAGTTGTGTAACTAAGTGTCGGAATGTAGAGGGCGTGCTTTGGGAACCTGACGATGACCGAAGAAGGTCGAAACGTTGTTCGCTCCTCTGCATAAAAAAATTTCTGAACCTAAACGAGCCGTTTTTACATATATCTTTTTCTCTACAAGTGGGGTTTCTCGACATCACTAATGTGTATGGCTGTATTAAAACCTTCTTATATAGTTGAACTAAAAATAAATCGCTTGTGATTCAGATAAAATTTTATCCATATGCATAGTCCTTGGATGTATCGACAAGTTATGTGAAATGATTTTGTTTGTAGTTAAGCACAAAGCTACACAATGAGCTATCTGTGCTATGCCCACTATGAGTATCGAAACACGGTTTCTATCAGTGTAAGTCTGCAGACATGCCGCTGTGTCACAGAAGGTAGGCGTGCGTGTGGGTGTGTTTGAGTTAAAAAGCAAAACTTTGTTGCTGGCTTAAGTAATATCAAAAGTTGAAGAAAATATGGTAATTTTACGAAATGTCTAGAAACAATGTTATAGATATAAATACAGGCATCCTATCAGTTCAAGATTTCTGAATAATGAACGAGTATTTAGTAATCAATTGTTTTTAGGGCTGTATTTGGATCAGTGTTAGTTATTGTATGTATTCAGTTACTCTATCGATTAACCGTGAAATTATACAATTGTACAATAAGTTTATTATTATATTAGTTTAGCACCATTAGCGAGGTACTTTTGTTTGAATGTCATTTGTATAATCAGGTCTACAACAAGTGAAAGTAATTTGTAGAAATATCTAGGTAAAATAAACTAATCTGTTATTATCACGTAAACTGGATTATTTTCATGAAATAATTTAAAACAACTCACTCAACAAAAGAACGGCGTTAACATTATAATGAATATAAACTCACGATAGAGATTTTTTGTTCCTGATGTGTTATTTTTATATTTAAGTAATATATTGCCACGTAATTTAACATATACACTATTGAAAATAACCGTTACATTTAAACTTGATATTGTTGTTAACCGTACAATGTCCGAAAATTTCCAGTTCAAAAGAGGCTGGTTGCAATGTCTTAATTAATTTGAAAGAAACATTTCCACTGTAAGGGTGTGCATGATACTAATAATGCAATTATTAAATTTTATTATAATATTGTTTAAGAAACCTTAATAGTATTTTTTTTTTACCAATAGTTCATAGTCTGATAGAATGGGATTTATAATATTATTGTTTTTGAAGTTAAGCACAAAGCTACACAATGAACAATTTGTGTTCTATGCACCACATGTATTGAAACCTGATTCCTAACGCTTTAAGTACGCAACTAAAGTAATGTCGCTGTGCCACTGGGGTGTATTTATAATTTACATTTGCGGTTCAATGCACATTGTCATTAACTGATATCGTAACATTTATGAAATAATGATTAGATCTTTCCTCTGAAACTGTCTGTTGTTTCAGATTAAGTTCTAATATTCAATTTACAATATATCAGTTACTGATTTAAGGATTTAGTTTAATAACAACTCAAATAAATATGTACATATGCTTGTTTTTCGTGCAAAAATTAACTAAATAACAAACAACCAATTAAATTAAGGGGAAGAAATTCTAGAAAGACTGAACAACAATAATACTGGGTATCGCATTGTCCATGACGAAACAAAACAACAT
Organism: Tachypleus tridentatus; assembly: GCF_004210375.1. Classification (NCBI taxonomy): domain Eukaryota; kingdom Metazoa; phylum Arthropoda; class Merostomata; order Xiphosura; family Limulidae; genus Tachypleus; species Tachypleus tridentatus. Next base: position 88,991,809 of record NC_134833.1, read on the forward strand.
ATTCATTACATAACAGATTATTTAATTTCTGTAGTGCTTATTGGTGTATAAAAGACAAGTTAATACAAGAAATGCATGATCTTATGACGCCAAACTGTAGTTTTGTTATTTAATTATATACTAAACGTTTCGTTTCACAGCTTCGTACTGTTAGTTTCGGGGGGTGTTTTAAGTGGCCTTACCAGTGACACAGTGATATGTCTGCGGCTTATACTGCTACAAATCGGGTTTCGATACCTGTGATGGCAGAACATAGATAAACAGTTTTGTTTTAGTTAATGCACCCCAAGACACTGTTAAACTAAACGATGAGTATCTAATTAAATTTAAAATACTACATTTTGATGTTATAAAAGCGTTTAATTCTAGTATTAATATGTTCGTTGTATAGGAAATATTTGAATGAAGTAATATAACTCAAAAAATATCTCGTTTCTTTTGTTGCCAACACTCTGCAAACAAAGGTATTACTAACAGTATTGTTAGAATAACTGTGAGATTAAATGATCAATAGAATATTATTGTAACTATTAGGTACCATACAAAGTTACCGTGTCAACCAGTTTAGTCGCGTATAACACTTTTAACTGCAATTAATATTCGCTTAATTAAACGTTTGAAAATGCTGTTATTAGGAAAGTCATAAAATATAAAATTACCGGAGTTGTTTCAACATTTCAACATACAGCCTTTTAAGGTGTTGGATAGAAAATAGCCTACAAAGCTCAAACACTTAAAAGAAACGTAATACACAGTAACATAAACGTTTTGTGCATGTGTTTGTTTTTGATAAGCTGCAGATTATATCACATTAAATATTTAAATAAGCAGATAACAAAAAGCTAAATTTGTTTCAGTTTGATTGGTAACGATGAAGATGCGATAGTTTCTTTAATAAAGTGTAAAAATTACTGTGCCAATAGCATTTTAATCTTACTAATCCAGGAATTTAATATGGAGTCAACACAAGAGAAAATCGAAGAATGCCCAGAAAATGAAAAACTTGAAGATAAATTAAACTTTGAACATCTAAAACGTTTGCAAAGACTTTTTGGGGAAATGGACACTGATGGAAGTGGAGCGTTAGACATTGACGAATTTAAAACTGCAATGGCTGCTCTACTTGGAGGACACATTGACGAACACGAACTGGAATTAATATTTATGAAGATCGACACAAACTGTGACGGGACAATCGATTGGGAAGAATATTTAAGTTATATGCTGTTAGAATACTTAGAAAAAGATTCCATGAGCAGTAACTATCGTGAGAAACCATTTCCTGGAAAACTACGGTTAATTTCGAGCTTCGACCACAAAGGATCTATTGTTCGCATCTCATTTTATCCCAGCAATATTCAGACCATGTCAGATTCTGATAATCTCAGTGGCAAGTACTTGACCTTAAGTAAAGAGGGAAATCTGTGTTTTTGGTCTAGTGATATGAATTTAATAAAAACCATCTACGTACATGAAAAAAGTGTTAGAATTAGCAAAGCATGGATGACTGATATGGTATGTCTTCCAAATGTTAATCTTTTGGCGATTTCTACTACAGAAAGTGACATTCGATTTTTCGACAGTAACCCCTCAAAATGTGAGCAGACATATCAAATCGTTACAATGAATCATTGTGTTGTAGCAATGAGTTACTATTTCAACTCATTAAACCCTAACGAAGCTTATATGGTAGTCGGAGATAGTAGTGGAAGTGTGTACTGCTTATGGTTTTCACAATGTCTCGTCGATGGACTATTTGATTCACTCTTGAAAAAGCAAAGACCTAATCGAAAGATACACTTCAACGAATTACTCGGTAAAGCAGTTCCAGGGCTTTTAGTACTCTCATTTCCAGGTCTTCACGACAATTGGATTCGACAAGTACGTTATGTCCCACAGTTGGCGTCATTTATTTCTTGTGCTGCTTCTTCAAACTTTTCAATGTGTAACTATGACGTACAAGGCCAAGGACGCTACATTTACCGACTACGTCGAGGCATCACCTGTTTTGACTACAGTGAAAGTCAAAACTTCATCATCACAGGAGCCATGGATCGTACAGTCCGTGTGTGGAATCCACACGTAACCAGCAAAGCAGTCCTTATTATTCAGGGTCACTTATCAGCTATCACTCATGTCATTCTCCAAGATGAACTCCACCAAGCTATCTCCATTAGCGAAGATAAGCACATCAAAGTCTGGGACTTAAGAAGCCAACAGTGTGTTCAAGCAATAAAGGGAGAATCCCTCAAACCACTCGGCAGTTTAACAATTTCCTCCGCGTTCTTCCATCAGTCTCAACAAATTCTTATCTTAGGTACCTCTAAGCTCGGATATTTCGACAACTTTTTTCCTGAGGGTGAAATTCCGGAACGTGCATATACGTCACATCCCAAATGTTTATGTGGTGCACTTTACAATTCATTATTCAATTATGTTATCAGCGCGTGTCATGGTTCTGTAATAACTGTCTGGGACTTAACCACCGGAGATAAGTTAATACAGTTTAATAAGTGCCATAAAATCACTAAAATTGGCGTTGATTATCCTGTTGAGATCACAGCAATGACCTTAGATCCTACTGAAAGAAGGCTGATCACGGGAGGAAGCGATGGAACCGTGAAAATCTGGAACTTCAATAATGGTGCTTGTCTGCGTGAAATGAAAACGATAGGAAAACGAGAGATTACCAATATTCTCTGCCAAAAGCAGTACATTATAGTAGCAGGCTGGAATAAACTTGTCACAACATTTTTAGACAGTGACGATGATGATTCGTACAAAGTATGGACATCTAAACACAAAGACGATATTGTAGCCATGGATTATTACAAGGATAGGCTCTTAGCTACTGCTTCTTATGATGGAGAGATTATTCTATGGATGTTGGAAACGGGCCACGTTTCTAAGCGATTACGGGAAATGTACTCCCAACCAGAGAGTTGGGTGCAGAATAATTCGGATCTTAGTAAAAATGTACACATGCCAACCGAAAATAAAGAAAGCGGTGCAAAAGGCAACTTGGTTGAAAACAGTACACCTGTATTAAACAGTAGTATGAGTCAGGCTCATGAGAATCAACAATGCGACAATGCTTTGTTTTCAAACAAGCCAACATTACATGAAGATTCTGTATTTATTCGCTGTTTTGATACAAATCCAGTTTCAATCAGTCATTTACTCTTTCTTAAAACGAGAGAAGTTTTACCAGAGGTTGCAGTCCTTCTAGCAACGGCAAAAGATGGTTTTGTACGTGCTTGGTCCATACATCAAAATGGTCAGATCCTTGGAAAATTTTATGCTCCAAAACGAGAAGATCAATCAGTAACGTGCATAACAACAGATCAAATGAATAATTACTTGTTTACAGGTATAGGATTTGCTTGTTTATTAATTTGTAGCTAAGCCCAAAGCTACACAATAGGCTATCTGTGCGCTACCCTTTATGGGTATCGAAGCCCAGTTTCTAGCGTCGTACTGGTACAAGAATCAACATAATTTGAATACGTATGTTTATATGTATATATACATAATAAAGAATTCAAAATTAACTATACTAATAAATATCCGAATGGCATTAGCTAATTCATAGTTATATCAACTTAACATAATGTATGCTCTGATTTGCATGAATTGTAACAAGGACCTTGTTCCCCTGAATAGCATTCCATTTACACATTTCAATATAAAATGTGACAAGTGAAATTCCATACGTACTTTATTAATGTTCTACTTTTGATAATTTTATTATAACTGCAAAAATAAAACACATTTATTCATTTTTGATGGTATTGTTTGTTTGTTTTTTAATTTCGCACGTAGCTACTCGAGGGCTATCTGTGCTAGCCGTCCCTAATTTAGCAGTGTAAGACTAGAGGGAAGGCAGCTAGTCATTACCACCCACCGCCAACTCTTGGACTACTCTTTTACCAACGAATAGTGGGATTGACCGTTACATTATAACGCCCCCACGGCTGAAAGGGCAAGCATGTTTGGCGCGACGGGGATGCGAACCCGCGAACCTCAGATTACGAGTCGCATGCCTTAACACGCTTGGTCATGCCGGGCCTTTTGATGGTATAATTAGATAAATGTTTGGTGTGTTTTTTTTAGTAAATGAGATGTAAATCGATCAGTGTTGGAGCGCGTAATTAGTACCTGTACACTAGAAATCATGGAATAGTTATGAAATAAATCCAAATGTTAAGTATGTGTAGCAAATTTAAAGTTTCAACCACAAATTAATAAAAAACATGAATATAAACAAGTAGAAGAGATTTGTTTCGCAAAAATCATATGTAACTCTGTGTTGTTGTTGTTTGTTAGTTTGGATTTACTATTCAAACTAATTGTTTCGCATTTATCAGTAGCCATTAAATTCTGAATTTCGGATTTGAACATAATTTCTTTAATTATTTAACTTCGTTAGCATAAAGCTTTACAGACGAAAAAGTGATTTTGAGTCAACATTGATTACAGTCACCCTTGTGGAGATAATACACAATAAATGTTCTGTTTTATTGAGAAATAAAATTTACAAGATCGATAATTTCCTTGTTTGTTTTTAAATTTCGCGCAAATCTACACGAGGTCTTTCTGCTCTATTCTTTCCTAATTTTGTAATGAAAATCTAGAGGGAAGACAGTTAGTGATTTCCACCCTCCTCCAACTATTGGACTACTCTTTTCTTCAGTAGAAATGACTGTCACATCATAACACCTCTGCGGTTGACAGGACAAGCATGTTTGAAGGGAGGGTATTCAAACCCGCAACTCTCAGATTCTGAGCCAAGCTTCAAGGGCCCTAACCACCTGGCCATGCCAGGCCCGATAGTTGGTTTGTAGCATAATTCAGCGATGTCGCAACTTTAGTATTGTTTGTTGGTTGTTGTTTTTTTTAATTTCGCGCAAAACTGCAATAGGGTTATCTGCGCTAACCATCCCTAATTGAGTAGTGTGATACTAGAGAAAAAATAGCTAGTCATCATCATCCACTGCAAACTCTATGGATACTCTTTTACCAACGAATAGTGGGATTGACCGTCACATAATAACATTTCCACGGCTGAAAGGACGAGCATGTTTGATTTGACGGGGATTCTAACCCGTGTCCATCAGATTACGAGTCGGACGCACTAGCAACCAAGCCATGCCGGGCCTCTTTATTAGTGAATCATTTCGGGCGTTACAATAATATTCATAAAGGTGTCTGATGTTACTTGAATATCCTGTATTTATTAAATAATTTGCTAAACATAACATTCCCCAGTTCGACAGTTGTAAATCTACAGCTTTCCAACCTTAAAATTCAAGTTCGATTCCATACTATGTAAACAGCATAGAGCCAAGTTTTGTTTTGCTTTGAAACAAACTTCAGTTGCATATACTTAAACAGATTAGGAATAATGTTTTAACTTTTCTCTAGTTACAGTTATTTAAAAATATGAGAAATAACTTCATACTGTGATGCATATATGTTATAAATTTGTCAACTGCTTTTGTTTGTTTGCTTCAATGGTATAAAATAAAACTGTTTTATTTATTCGTAAATAATCTAAACATGCTCGCCCTCCCAGCCGTGGGGGTGTATAATGTGACGGTCAATCCCACTATTCGTTGGTAAAAGAGTAGCCCAAGAGTTGGCGGTGAGTGGTGCTGACTAGTGCCTTCCCTCTAGTCTTATACTGCTAAATTAGGGACGGCTAGCACAGATAGCCCTCGAGTAGCTTTGTGCGAAATTCCAAACAAACAAAAAATCGTAAATAATATAAATTTAGAATTTTAATTTAACAGATCAGGGTTGTCTTCTTTTCATTTTACATGGTACTTTTTTCTGTAATTTTATTTTTACGTTAAAACTTATGTTTCATAGGCGATTCCTTAGGATATATTCGAATATGGTCTCTCTCCTCCTACGGAATATCAACAGCAACCTGTGAAGTTATTTCGCACGTTCCACAGCTTAGATACCTGTCTCATGAAAATATGGAATCACACTTAAGAGAGTTTCCATACCTGAGATTTAAAATATTAAATAGCATTCGAACTCGTCGAATGGCTGAACAATCGCCTAAATTTGTGCAGTTTCCAACTTGTACTATTGGCAAGCCTCCACTGTTGTTGAATTCATATCGTGCTCACATGGAGAAAGTTGTTCACTTGAACTTCATTGATGGGAAAAACCTTCTAATCAGTTCCAGTAAGGACTGTTGTGTTCGCCTTTGGACACTAGGGGGAAAGTTCATTGGAACTTTTGGTCAAAGGGAACAATGGAATCTTCATGAAGAGTTGCTCATTCCCAACACAACGGTGCGACGAAACATTCTCCCGCCAGATGTCAGGCGTATAGCTTCGGCCACAACATTAAAAGTAAATATTCAGATTTATTCCACAAAGTTAATAATTTTATTGACAAAATTTAATGTCAGGTAGTCAGTGACGTAGACAAAAGTAACAAATATAATTTTTTCATGCTTTTTTTAAGGATTATAGTAAACTAGCAGTTACCAACAATTTTATTATTGATTTAATGAACTAAATCTGTGCTCTACTCATTGATTGGATTAAACATTAAATTTTAGCGCTATAAGCCCTCGAGTTTACTGTTAAATCATTGGATGGCAAAAAATATTATGATAATGTATTATGTTTTCAGGCTTTTCAGAGGTTTAAAAATGAAAACATGAAAATACAAATTTGAAATAAAGAATTCATAAATTATACTACTAAATTATAGGTGTTAAATTCTGAAGAATATGGTCACGAATAATTATATATGCAAACTTGAAGTGAATTTCCAAATGCGTCACATTTTCCTTTTTTCTTTGTTCCTTTGATATGCACATTGAATTCTAAAAGTATTTTCACATATGTCCAAACTTTCCTGAATACAGCTTATGATTTCCAATTCGCCTCTTATTAAATTTGGCTCTCTGAGGATAAATACACTATTTAGACACACTGCATTTGTAAATCTAGTATTATATTCGACTAAAAAGAGAAATCTGACTTTTCTAACTTTAATTGTCATTTGAGTTCTTTTAATTATATATATATATATAGTGTTATCTCCTACGTAAAAATAGCTTTTAATAATAATTATATAGATGTGTGTTTAGATTATATTATATATACGTAAAGAGTAAGAAATTTGCAGCTTTAAGCATTAGATGCCAAAGAACACAAACAGTTGTATCCAGTATTCCAATAAAGATAATTTTTTTGGAAAAAAAAGACAGTGTTTCGTAAGTTCAGTTCAAATGAGTTTGATCTTTTGTATTCTGATAGGTCTTTAACGAGGGTCAATGTCCTCATTGGGTTATGGCACGCAACATAATATCTCTTTGCTTGGGAAACATTAAAAAAGGAATCCCTAATAAAATTACTGAATCCAACCTCAGACAACGGACAATAAAACCCAACAGTTCTAAAAGCATCCTGGGGAAGTTTTATGAATCAAAGAAGAAACACAAGCCACCTCCTCAGCTGTTACCTCTGTCACAAATTAACAAAAACGTAAGGATTTTTTATATTTATTTTTTCCCGCTAATTGGAGCATAAAAATTGTGGGTGTTACATTATGTCTTGATGTCTTACGGTTACAGCTTGAAAGTACATTGGAATATCTTAATACTTCTGTTTCTCATGCTCAAAATGTTTCATATTTATATTCAGATGTATCATTTTCCCATGAGTGCTATGTCACTTAATTATCGTTACATGATCCTTAATTTGTCTCTTTATATTCTATATTTGTATGTTTTTTATGAAAACGTTTTTTATTCAGAATTTCAGTGATGTTATGATTTATAGTTAATTTAATTATTAAAATTATATTACGCTAAAATTATTTTTATAATATTCCAGAATGCTTTCTTTATTACATTTTGAAAGTTTAAGATATATAATATTAATATGCCGTTTTCATTTGATTTACATTTAATCATTTTTAATCATAAGATGGCAGTTTTCAACGCTCTTCCTTGTTCCTCACTTGATGACAGTGCCGAAGAAATATTGCAACCTGTTCGTGACATAGTAACAAGAATTCAACGTAGTAAAATAAGTGTTCGATTTAAAAACCTTTTTAATAAGTAACAAATAATAAGTTCCTTCTTATTTCATTATTAATATAAAGTAAATAAATAAAGTCTTTGGCATAACTTTGTAAATTTACAAAATATTAACGAACAGGTCTATAAGTGTTACAATATTTTTAGAAGTCAAAATATTAATTCTCGACTATCTAAACTGTAAGTTTCGTAATATTGTAGTTTGTGCCAGAAATTATCATAAATGTTTTAAAACTTCTTGTTCCAATTTCACAGCGTTACAAATACTTATAGTAGAAGTATAAATTTGTATGAAGAATACATACACAAATTAATTAAAATTAATTATATTTTCAAACGTAGTATGTGAGTTACTGTTTAACATCTCATTCATTAAAAACAAAAAAAAGCATATTTGCCTTCGTATCTCTACAACTCGTGTTATTGTTTGTTGAGATTTAAGCACAAATCAATACAATAAGCTATTTGTGCTCTGCCCGCCACGTTTATCGATATCCGGTTTTTAGCAGTGTTAGCAATCTCTTGGAAACACTTTTGTTTACTTGTTTATGGTTAAGCGTAGAGAAATATAATGAACTATCTCCGCGGTACCCATCACGAGTATCGAAACCTGGTTTCTTACTTTATAAGTTCAGAGGCTTATCGCTTTACCATTAAGAAGGCAAGTTGAACAACATTAATTTTTGTAATGAAATAAAAAAAGGAGTATTTAACGGTCCAGGACTGTGATCGGTGAATATATATATATTAGGTTGAGGAATAATTCGTGAGCGTTTTTAAATAATTTCATTCAAGCATTACATGCAAGACTATACAATACTTCAATGCATGAACACATTACACCCAAAACATTTATTGTGATACTTCATTTCATGTAATACCTAGGTATATAGTATGCATTGTTTTAAACGAAATTGCAAGAAAGTAAATGCGAAAAGCAGATGGTGTCGAAAATGCTCGATTTTGTCCACTTGACATTCCATTTAATGAGCTGAAAATGAAAGCAAAAATTAAAGACATATGAAAATCAAACACATCATCTATTAGAGCAAACAATTATCTACCAAATGACACGAAATATTTTGCGAAAGCGTTTCATTTTTGAATATATTTTTTTAACTTGAAAATACGCTCACGAATTATTCCTCAACCCAATATATATGTGTATATATTAACTGATTTTGCCATTTTGAATAATTAACTTTAAATAACTTTAATTTCAGTGGAAATGGATAGTTTTTTTGTGGAGCAAAAAATTCAAGTTTTCATGAATAAAATATCCAATAGATATATTTTTCGAAAATTAGTGTCTTTCAACTTGAAACATCATTAAGTGACTCAGTTCACCCGTGCATTTTTAACAATAAGGGTCCCATAACAATACAGAGATCAATTCTGTGATCATAATAAATTCAAGGTCACAACTGCTTTTAGGTTTTCAATTGGAAAATATTATCTTATTATCTTCCTTCAATGCCATTTAGTTTTCTTCTTAAAGGAAGTGGTGAAAACGTATATTGCATGTTATAATTTTATATTTTCTAAACCTCGTGCACATTAGTTCACATAAAACAAACTCAATCGCTATTAAATATTGGCTCAATTAACCCTCTAGGAGCACACATCTAAAATACATAAACTGCTTACGCGAAGAAGCTTTCACTAAATTTAAGTCACACAAGTGTAATTTGTGAAACACAGAAGCTGGCGAAGCATGATTATTATAAATTATACCGGCCTGAATATTTCTAAATTAAGTGAAACGCGTTGTCGGCAATGGATATGAAAAATACAGCGTGTTTTACTATTATTGTACATTCTCTTAATTTTTGAAAACCGCTAAGAAACTAGATGTAGAACGCAATGCTGAAAAATATAATAGGCCTGTAACGGATATACTGTTATACATTTATTTTAATATATGTTATTTAAAACTATCAAAGTATTAAATACGTATGTGCGCGTGAGCATGCATACCTGGCACAACGTAGAGATATTTTGACATGAATACCATATTTGCAGGTTATTAATACTGTTATCGATACGCACGTGGTTTTCTTATTTTAAATCAATTTCGGTCAAGCCCAGCTTGTGTATCTCATCTGATGATATCAAGTAAATCCGGTGAAACATTGCAATAAAATTTTACTGCATATAACGGACAAAAACTCGTCTAAACATTATGTACCCTATGGTTAAGTATACATTTGGAGATTAACAGAAGCAGGCTACCATTAAAGTCATTATGTTAATAATAAGCTTTTAGGTTTGTTTGTTTTTCTTAGAGCAAAGCCACATCGGAAATCGAACCTCTGATTTTAGCGTTGTAAATCCGTGGACTTACCGCTGTACTAGCGGGGTGGCAACTTTTAAGTCCAATTGACAACAGAAATGGTACACGACTTTCTGTTTAAGTACTTACTAAAAAAACATTTATTTTCTCTGAGTCACTAACAAACAAATGCAGAATTGACCTTGAAATTTCTGCAAATAACATTCAATCTTTGAACTGACAACTTCAGCAGGTCTGTCTGATGATTTTCATAAGGGGGTGTAGAAGCTGTTGTTGAGAGCGATAAAACTATTCATCAAGTGGTTTTAGTCTATGAAAATGAAAATATCATAAAGGAGAGGGGATATTGCCCTTCTACATCCTCCTCATTTAGCGTCCCTAACATTTATTTATAACTTCCAGCCAGGGTTAGTATTCAAAGCTTGCATATCCTTTTTTCCCTAATTTATCTGCAAATAAACTAACTTATAAAACAATAATATTAAAGACATACGTATGAAAAGACAATAACTGCATAGACACGTTTCTTTTATTGTTGTACATATATATATATATATCAACATTTATCATTTCATAATTTTATTCGTCAACTAAACTGTTCATAATATTATCATGTGCAAAGTAAGAAAACTGGTGCCGTTAATTTTGCTCCATAAATATGAAATGTTGAATTTGCAAAATTTTTGAATATTAAAGAGAAGAACATGAAGTTTTCTACAAATAAAAACCACTTTAATGTGAGAAATATATTCCTAAAATGTGCTTATGGGACAATTTTTCTATATTTGAAAAACCTACGGTTATTAAAAATGTATTAATGGAAGAAATCTATAATTATTAAATACTAAAATTCACCCGCATCTGCAGAAAATTTCATTAAAATATAAGCACGATTAACAGAAAAAGCCATATTATAATAATAACAACCACTGAATATTGAATGATTGCAAATGTCTTATCATTAGTAAAGACAGTACAATGGAAATAAATACGTTTTAATGAAATATCTATTAAATTATTTCTCAAAAGTATATGAAACTATGAAATAGATTTAGTAACAGATTAAAGATAAATGCGTACGGAATATTTTATAATATTCTTATTATATAAAGATATATGTATATATATATATATATATTTCTATTTTTGTTTAGAAACAGTATGTTTATTTGTTTCATTATTGAATTTCATGCGAAATCGCCCGAGGGTTATATGTTCTAGCCTTTCCAAATTTTGAAGTGTTAGGCTAGAGTTTTTTTTATTGTTTTACGAATTAAGCACAAAGCTACACAATGTGCTCTCTGTGCTAAGCCCACCACGGGTATCGAAACCCGGTTTTAGCGATTTGAGTTCGCAGACCTGTTGCTGTGCCACTGAGAGGCGATAGACTATATATTTGGTTTGTTTTGAATTTTGCGAAAAGCTACTCGAAGGCTATCTGCACTAGCCGTCCCTAATTTAGCAGTGTAAGGCTAGAGGGAATCTAAAAAATGACTCACTATTAGACTTATATTAAACATCATCAGCAAGTGTAGTTAGAGCTTAAGATGTAATATTTCCTCTTTAAAAGCATGAATTATAACAGGTGTTATGTTTATGAAGTATTTTAATTAATGTAGAAGCTGTGCCAAAATTAACTTAACTAGGCCTAAATTGCAGCAGAAATTTGTGTTGATACTTATTACTATACGGTACTATACTTTCACGTATAATATGAAAGTATTTCATAGTCTGTTTGTTTTTAATTTCGCGCAAAGCTACTCGAGCCCCTAATTTAGCAGTGTAAGACTAGAGGGAAGACAGCTAGTCAACACCACCCACCGCCAATCTTGGGCTACTCTTTTACCAACGAATAGTGGGATTAACCGTCACATAATAACGCCCCAACGGCTGAAAGGGCGAGCGTGTTTGGTACGACCTGGATTCGAACCCGCGACCCTCGGATTATGAGTCGAACGCCTTAACACGCTTGGACATGCCGGGACCCATAATCTGTTTAACAGAAATGTGTTGTTGTCTTCAAGGTCGTTTAATAGGCTGTCAGAATTAAGTACATATTTAACTCGCTAAAAAGAAAAAATATATATACAGCATGTTTAGAGCTATTTTTTTCAGCAACGTGCAACACCTTTCTTTAACACAAAAGTTATATTTCCACAAATAAGAGGAAAAGACGAAAAAGGGTGACAAGAGTTTAAACTATAAACTAGAGTGTTCTGGATGTTCAAAATAGCTTCTAAATCTGCGTGACCCTCAGACAAATAGAAAACTAAAGGGTTTATCTGCACGTGAATATTGAAAACACGGAAATATAACTTATGAAGAAGAAAATAGACTACTTGTGAAAAAATGAATCCAGACTGGACGGAAGGTCGGTAGAAATATCGATAGGAAACAAATGTGAACGACCACAAATAAATAAAATGGTTCTGTCAAAGATATATAAATCATAAAAAAGTTTATGGCTGAAACAGATTAAAGAGGTAGAATGAAAAATAAAGAATAATACTGTCCTAAAACATTGTTATCAAATGCTAAACTAAATGTTCTAAGATGAGATGTATTTCATATAACACTTTTAACTGGTTGACGAGATTTGGCATTTACTGAACAAAGTTTTTCCCTATGATAAAAGCAAGTGTCATAATTTGGCTTAATGATTGCGCTTATTTTTTTCTATGGCTCAGATTACTTAGAAAAATAAATATTCTAGGCAATCTCTGTTTAATTTTTTTCATTTAATAAAGGCATTCCTGGTTGATTGCATTTTCTATACAAACTGTTTATCATACAGGTCAAGTAATTGTTCAGAGGTGAAGCTGTTTATAGACCAGTGTGCCAATCAATTAAAATAAAACATTCTAGGCGAAACATCGCCAAAATGCTTATTTGAAGTAAACGGAAAGCTACACAATGGGCTATCTGTGATCTGCCCATCACAGGTATCGAAACTCGATTTATAGCGTTATAAGTCCTCAAACATATCCATAAGAATGCACCATTACATTTTAAAAAAATTAAATTTTTTTCTCGGAAGAACATGCCTCCAGCTCTATATTCAAGGTGATCTCCATGTGTTTACGCTTTCGGCGAGCATATTAAATGTTTCTAGATTTTACTTCATTCATATGAAATGAGTTATTGAAAAAAAATTAATAATTATATTTTTGTCCTTTTATTAACATTAAAATAAATTCATTCAAAATATTTTGAAAAATGACAAAATAATTAACTTAAAGAAACTATTATAAACTGTTCACTTTATACATTAACTCTGCACTGGATAACCATTTTATATATATATATATTAATTTATAAATTGACAATTTGAGTCATGTTAAAGATAAAAAAAAATGTTTCTATAAAAAACATCTGTTCTTTACAGCTTGCAAACTGCTCAAACCTTTTAAAAATAAACTATTTCAAGTTAAGTTTACGTGCTCTAGTTTTGGTAACTAAATAGTACTAAAATTTCATATATGTTTTTTGCTTACACCTTTGTCATTTGTACTTCGGTAGGCGCAAATATTGAAAAATATTATAAATATACTTATTTAGATAAAACGTTCTTAATCTATGCTTTCTTTACCAATTATTTTGAGCTCCCCAGTAAATTCGTTAGAAGTAATTTTGTTTTGTTTCTTTCTGAGAAGAAATGTAGTGTTCGAAAATTTCTTACCACTCTAGAGTATAAGGTTTCTGTATCCAGTATACTGAATTTATATAAATCGTGTATTTTCACTTACTAATACATATCTGCTTGTTCGTAGTACACGATTTTTTCGTAAACAAATATATGTAAGACCAGTGTCTGCCATAACTAGGATACAATAAGTCGGGCAAAATCTTTAGTCAAATTATTGAAGCAATGTTATTTTTGTAATGTTTTAGTATAACTTTAATCCTTTATGGCATCAAAATTAAATCTTTTTTGGATATGATCAAAATGAAAATTTCCTCGTTTGGCTTACATACAGAACGTGGTTTGATTTATCCGGATATTTTTCTCCTCGAATTTTAAGAAGAAATAATTTATTTTATATATCTTAAAATACTTAAAGAATTTGTGGTTTTCCTCACTGTTTAGTCTAATCATCTGTTAGATATATGTGATTACAATGATACTCATTACTAACAATTATTTTTTATGTTCTTACTGTTATTTTGTTTCAAACCTCATATGCGTGGGTTTATACATTCCTTTCTGTTTCATTTATTTTGCACAAATATCACGTGGGTTTATATGTTCCTTTATGTTTCTTATGAGAGTAAAATGACATCTGCCGTGCTTCGTTTTTAGGTTTTGGTTTTGATGAATATAACCCCAACAATTTGTCTTCTTCACATGGAGGTTTCGGTGTGAGGGGAGAAGAAAACCCCGATCCTGGTCTCTCTTTCTCTGGCGTACAAAGAGGCGGTGATTCTCTCGAGGGTCCTGGTGGTGGCTTTTGTGCTCTCTGCTGGCGTTGCCTTTTTAATTGTTTTGTCGTTAAGTGTGATCCATGGTATGAAGTGAGTGTTTTGAAGAAAGAACAGATGCATCCCATACCTATGAAGAAACAAGATATATTTGAAACCCCAAAATAATGCTTCTCTTTATTAAATGAGAGTCTACGCTTAATATTCAAATAACTTCCGGGATTTTGAGCACGCCATTACATACTACATCCTTTCACTCATAATGTATTCGTATTTAAGCTACAATTCGTGACTGATATACAAATATACTGGAATTCTCTAATTTGAATTTTGGGTACAACTTACATTTTTACACAATTAATACTGCTTATTATTATTAAAACTGTAAAATAAGTATCCATGTACCTTTGATGATATAAGACTAGGAAATTATAGTTGGGTTCCTAGAAACCGTTTGCTACGAAACATTACACAAATAAAAGCTTTCAACTCTAAAGCCAGGTCTTTCTTTATAGGCGCTTTCAATATGGAACGAACGAGCTCTTCTCGACGGTAGCATTTATACAAAACCTTCAAAAAATTAATTTATTTTTCATAAGTATGATAGATGTATTTAGCAACTTAACAAATAGCATATAACTTACGTAATTTAAATAAATAAAAAAAACTGAAAGAGTATAACAATGTACAACGAACCATCAACCAAAGCAGCTCTGTATTTAATCAAGAGAAGGTATCGGTACACAACAAACAAGCTGAAACAATTGCGAAACTACATCATGAAAGATAATACAATAACAACCTAATCTTGTCATAAACAGATCAGATCGACAACTAAACGATGTTAAACTGTTGAACTATCACTTTTGAAGAAAGGCCCAAACTTCGCTGTCAACCACAAGACAGTTCCCCGCCTAGAATTAAAAAGCAACCTAGAAAATTTATCCAGAAGACTGGTGATTCACTAAAAAAGTAGAAGACAAAAAAATCTGGTCATGTGGCTGTAGAATGAATTGGATTGCTTATTATGTTTAGTTTCATTATATCCCTGCTCATTCTTAGTGAGCCATAACAAATAAAACAACGAAACTCAATATTCACAAGAATATTTTGTTATTCAACATAAAGCATATAGTTTTAAAACAGAAATACATCTTTGCATATAATAATAAAACACCAACGAACTCACGTCATATATAAGTAATGCTATTCAGTTCTTTACTCTTGATATTTCAACTAAACATTACCATCTAGTCATGAAATATAAAAATATATATCACTTCTCTGAAACAGGTAATAATTAGATTTATAAGTTTGATTTAGACAAATAATGGTAGACAGAAATGCAATAACTTGAACAATTGTACCACAAATAAAACACAAAATAGTGACGTTTACTGGATCCAAATCGAAACCAACCAATTACTGTAGCTGAAAATAATTAGCGGCTTACCAGGCTCAAAAGAAGCCAGACCAATCGTGCATTTTCAAGTAGAACGAAAAATAATAATGTCCCCAGTCTAACAACGTTAATTTTTGGACTTATAAGCTAAAAGTAGGGGTTTGATTCCTCTAGTGAATAGATAGTAACAAGTGGTTTTGCTGTAAAACAAACAAATGAATAATGAATAACATAATGCCAAATTTAGAAGTAAGCTAGCCAGTTAAGAGTGTCCTTCACAAAAATAAATTAATTTCCGACACACCAAATGTAATTGGAAGCAGATGAATCAAATATTTCATTTAAGAAAAGAAAACTAAATACCAACATGTCAGCTTTAGTCACGTTATCCACAACTGTCACAACACATCCGATACAAAATGAAATGACCAATCAACCGATCTTTCCACTTACCGATAACAACTAGTTACATGCTTTTATTCTAATGATTTTGTTGTTGTTGTTGTGTCAGAATTTTTTATTAATGCTGTGCAATCGTTCCTAATTTCGACCTGAAATATAGGGAAGGCAGTTGACAAATTTTGTCAACTCTAACAGCTGTGAACAACATTTTTTTGACACTGAACTCATAAACTCACTAAATACTAATTAATTTTACCAATGATTATTCTTATTATAATACTTGATTTTTATCTGTCCTGAAAATGCGCGTGCGCTTTATTTCGACTGATGTAACTATATTTTAGTGAAATTTGTGTAGCAAAATATTAAAAATATTATCTAAATTTTAAAAATCGTCTAATGTTAAACCGCAGAATAATTTTGTAAGTTTATTTATTGTTAAGATGAAGGATGGTATATTTTAGCTTTAAAGCAATAAACGTACACAAGTTAGTGTTAATTTAGTTATTTTTCGAATATAAGCCGTTAATAAAGACTTAACTGAAGGAACGTGCATTTTTCGATGTCGGTGATTAAAACTATTTAGTGTTATTCTAGATTTGTTTATTTGGTTGTTTTTTTAATTTCGAGCAAAACTACACGAGGGCTATCTGCTCTAGCCGTCCCTAATTTAGCAGTGTAGGACTAGAGGGAAGGTAACTAGTTATCACCATCCACTACCAACTCTTGGGCTACTCTTTTACCAAAGAAAAATGAGATTGACCGTTACATTATAACGTCCTCACGACTTATAGTGTGACCATGTTTAATGTGACGGGGATTCGAACCCGCGATCCTAAGATTACGAGTCAAGCACCCCTAACTATCTGTCCATACAAGGCCAATTATTCTGGAAAACCTATATATAAGAAAATACTGTCGAATACTGGTATTAATTTGACCACAAATATTTCACGAATCTATGCAAGTTTGTAAATAAAACACTCTCACCTGTAGATATTAGACGAAGCTTCACGATTAGTGCATCATCATTGTTAGCAAATCCTTTCTATAAAACAACTAAATTGTAACAATGAAAATATAGCTTAACACAGTATTTTCAGAAACGATTCTTTAGAATAATTTATAGGAGAAGGTTCTTGTGATTGTTACTTAGGTCACTAGATATTTTGTACATTACACCACCTATAGCATAGAAAGAATATGAGTTATGAGATATCCTTTATAAAGTTGTCAGTTATATCAGAATAAGTCAGCCTAACTAGAGTGGTGATCCCTTCCACAACAACAGACTAGTAAACACAAATATATCTACTTTTCTTGAGACCCTCATACCAGTAAGTTCTACAATTATAAATTTTACTCTAAAATTGTCATTTTGTCAAGAAACTTCCGGTAGCTGATGATTATAATTTACTCAGTATTCTTCAAACTGAAGTATACCAGTGCAACTCCAGGCTGTCAAGTTATCATGTATCTTTGCCTAAAATGAACAATGTAAGAAGCTTCAAAAATTATAATTAACGTAAAAACTGCAACTTGTCTCTGATTATTTGAGACCCTTGTTATTCGTATAGACATTCTTTGGACTTGATGAGACACTAAGTGCGAGAAAGCTTATGGTTGCTAACGTAAAAAAAAAAAAAAATCATTGTTATAATATTTATGTGCTCGTGATACAAGAGAAACAGTGAGAAGACAACATACGACTTTATTGCCAAGAGTTACGCATATATACATAACTGGAGTATACTTACTGGTACTATTTTTTCTTCTATGCTGACACAAGACATAATAGATATGAACGAGTTGCTGATAGATTTTATGATACTAATAATTTTACGTGAAGTAAACGTGCTTTCTCTACAATATACCTTATCTTTTTCACATTACTCTCATAAATGGAACTATCGACAGCGTTTATCAAGAGAAGAAAACAAAATCATGTTGAACATGAAGAAAAAATTAAGCAACTTTTGTTGTGGAAACAAACAATAAGAAGCAGCAGAACAAAAAAATGTTGTTGTTTTTTACTATGAAAGTATAGTGTGGATGAGTTTTTTGCTTCTGTTAGATTCTCCTGATTCAAAATACAAAACTGTTTTTGTATTGTATTTTTACATTTTAAGGTGAAAACACTATAATGAATTTAAGACTGTCTCAAATTCAATGCGAATTAATATTTGGCTGAATTACTCAACTGATTACTCCGCTTAAACCCCCTCAACACAGTTTATTCAATCAAAAAATAACGTTTAAACTGTTATCTTCCAAAACTCAAAGTATTCTATTTTCCCTATCCTACCCATGAAAAGAGATCGGGTACCTTCTTATATGCTACAAGTATAGTAAGAGCTTATAATTATTTGTAGGCTAGATTCCATTCGACAACAAAACATTTGATACTTCAAAAAATATAAGTGATGTGGGGTAATTTGATGATACTGATTTCAAATATGCAGCCAGAATCTATCTATTTCTTCTAGGTTTAGAGTTATTATAATATATTAACATTTTATCAGATCTATGTAAAATATCAACTCTATACAATAGATTTATGTTGTGAAATTAAGTTTACTTGGTCAGCTTAATGGAAAAATACATGTTTTTAATTACTTTAAATATTGACTGTATTGTATTGACGTAAAAGTTCAAATATATTGTTCATATATGCTTTATATCCTCGATGTAATTGTAGGGAATTGCATCATTTTATTCTCATGCTCAACTGCAAAACTCGGGAATCATGAAACTCTCACGTGTTCAGTTTGCTAGAGCATTCGAGACGTCCGTTCAGTGAGCATACAAGAGGAGGAGTCATAGCCCACTCTATAAATTGCCTCTCACTCACTCAGTTGGTCACTTCACCTCGCTCCGTGAACAGTCAAAACAAGCTACGATCTCCTCACATCATGCCCGCGATATAATAAAATTATACAAATTTTGTTTTTAAAATCTTTTAAACTCTAGTTCTGTAAACACAAAATTATTTTATATTTTTAGAAAATTATTTGAAATGTTTGTGCTTTCAGTTCAATTAAAGCCCGAAAGTGTAAAAAAATCACCTAAACAGTATCTAGTACATTTGTGTGAAATATATCACGGATTTTTAATGCACTAATGAAAGAATAATGTACTGAACATCATCTTCAACAATGAAGACTTTTATCAACTCATCTAAAGTTAAAGTGAAAGATGTACGTTTGCACAATGAAAGCACTAAACGACTCCATCAATTCCTGTTACTCGTGCTGTGCACATGAAAGAAACTTATCAAAGCATGCAGATTATACATTTATAAATGCAATTCTAAATGAACAAAGTTAAATAAGAATTGAAACCTTCACGATATAAAATAATATTTCAATGAACCTGTCATAACTCAAGTACTAGAGGTTATTAATAGCTTTCGGCATAATTTTTGGAATCAGCATCGTAAAATTACTGACAAACAGATGATTTTTTCTAATTATAGAGTAAAAAAACTTATTCCTGTAAAAATAAAACCATTAAAAATAATCTTGTACAATGAAATGAATGGTGTTTTCTAGTGGTACTGTGATACGGAACTGATTTGTTTTCATCTTATCATCATTTTGTACATATTTTTCAGTTGAAACACTTGAGACATAAATAAGAATACTAACATTCTATAGTAACTTTGTTCTATTAATCCACTATAACAATATTTGTTGTGATTTTGTAGATGTACCACTGACCTTCTAACTAATCAATCCATATGAAATAATTGATAGCTAATGAAACAGAAACGGCACCACTACACAAAAGCTTCTAAATAAATCTCTTTAAGTACTGAGGGTAAAACCTGAAAAATTAAATTGTTTTAAAGCATAACATGCTAACTAATACATGGTAAAGTAACAAGCATATAAACAGATTAGGTCACTTGTAATATGTTTATCATTTAAACAACTATTTATTCTTTAAAACAAATGTAAAAAGATTTTCATAGATACTAAAATACGCATTTTTGTTTTAAAATTTCCATTACAAAATATATGAATAACTATGTGGCAAACATAAAGTTAATTTTCTCTTTCTCTCTCTTACATATACACAAAACCTCCCTCTGTCTTGTAAATAAAGTTGAATATCAACATAATTTATAAAATGTTTTTACATTTTCAGCATACCAATGAATCTGTGATGTATCACCTAGTCTAATGAAAGGTTATGATAAAATTTACATATATTGAATAAATTTACTGCAACATGAATAATAATGATATGTTTCAGTTAGGTTTCATATAATGTTACATAATTTTTTAATTTAATTTTTCTAACAAAATATTCATCAACGAAAGCCTTCATCTGAAATAAAACTGTTAACAACAGTGTGTGAAGCAATTGAAATAGAGTCTGCACAGATCCAAACTTGCTCTTCATTACCTCAGTTCTTAATAAAGGGTGAACATGCCCACGCTGTATTTGGTTTGCCAAGAAAATTAAATAGAAAGTTGCACATGTATATCAAATAAGTTCATAAATACCAAAAAAACTTGAGATTCAATGACAGAAAGGAAAGACTAAAGAGAAATATTGAATGTTTCTCACGTGTTGTTTATTCGCTGAAAAAAAAAAAACTTTATTTTTGCAGGCTGTGCTGAAGTTTTAAAGTCCAGTTTTGAGGGAGAAAAACAAATTATAATGGAAGTTTTGGCAAAGAAAGGAAATAACAATTTTAGTTATACTTATCCAAAGGATATTAGAGCATTTGTCATAACTCTCCAGTTTTCTTCCTGTACGATTTTGTTAGGAAAACCTTTCACCTTGTTCTAACATACTTTAGGTTAATAACATCATGTCAGAGTAAAGTAAATGAGGAACCTGTTTATACCAAGGGTGCCTTTGCAGCCCTCTAAGTAAGAATTGTACACGACCAACAGAAAGGGTGTAAAACTATATGTGCATTAATGCTGGATGAAAGGGCCATAAGAAGACACATTGAGTTTATTAATAACAGGTGCTGGAATTTGGTAGATGTTGGCAATGCACAATGTGATGCTGCTCCAGTTTCCAAAAATTCTTTTGTAATCATGGTTGTTTCAGTAAATGATTGTTGTAAAATACCTAAGAAATTTCTTGGTACAAGGACTTACTGGTGAGGAAAGAGTTAACATTGTGATTGAGTCTCTTCATCGGTTGCACATTTTACGATGATGAAAGTGTTGTACTAGTGGGGGGCGAAAGTGTTGGGTTCAGATTTAAGTGTTGAAAGTCTGAAACCATGTTTTCTTCATCTATCTGACCCAATCAGTTTGGTTCATGTAATGTTTGATCCATGCCATGAGCTTAAACTGGTTAGAAATGCATTTGCAGAAAGTGACACCTTTTCTGATATGCATAGTAAAGTGACACAGTAGTCACACATTGAGAATCTGCTCAAATTACAGAAAACTGAATGAGTTCAGCTTGGCAATAATTTAAGAAATATTCGTTTAGAATTGAAAAATAACAAAACGAAGGCGAATCTTGTTGCTCAAGTTATAAGTTCAAGTGTTGCTAGTGCACTACAATACTGTGGACATGATAATGAACCTTTCTTTTCAAGGGCTAAGAAGGGGCTGTAAAATTCCTTAAACTTTTGGTGGCACCTTTGATGTTTTAAATGCCAGAAACCCTCTTAGAAAGGGGATGCAAAGCCTCAGTGAGTGTAGCAAACATTAACAACTAGATGGGAGTACTTAATGAAACTAAGGAATATAGCATGTCTTTGAAAGACAAATAAGGTAAAACAATTGTCACAAGTAAGAGGAAAAATAGTTTTCTTGATTTCTTTGTTTGTATTGAAAGTGTTCAGAATGTTTTTCATGATCATGTGGGAGATTCAAGTCCATGTCTATGGCATTTATTGACCTACAAAATAAGTCAGGATCTCATTGAGTTGTTTATTCATCTATCCGTGCTAAAGGTGGTCTCAACAACAAAGTACCTGCTCAATAGTTCTTGGCTGCATACAAAAGGCTACTTGTGTGTCACAATATAGTAGCAGACACAAGTGACTGCATCCAAGACAACACAAACATTCTTGGTGTGCTACCAGATTTTGATAATTTAGCTGATCATCTCACAGTCACTTCATGTTCAGATATCTCTGTCTTGAGAAAATATGACCTCTTATATCAAAAGCCAACTATAAATGGACATGATTATGTTGAGATTCCAAACTTAATCAATTTGTCTTCTTACAAGGAGGCAATAGTGTCCTATGTTGCTGGGTATGTAGTTTGAATGGTTAAGAAAAGACTAGATCGCTAGTATTATGTGGAGGCATTGTCTAACAAAGATAGAAAAGACTATGCCTTCGTATTTATAAAGGACAAGGGAGGCTTGTAAAAGGTATCTTCAAGTGTTATCAAAATGTGTGAGGAGACTGAAAAATATAATCAGCATTTGTTAAAGTCCACATGTGATAACTTTTTACAATAAAATTTTATCTGCTGTTCTCTGAAATCTCTCATATGTGAACCTGTTTCCAATACTTAATGACTGTTTGATACTGATGTTATTAATTACAATTCATGTCTCCTGGTTAAAGTCGTTTCTGAATCATTTGCTAAGATAAGATTAAAACATCTAGGTAAACAGTTCAATGAGAAGCTAATAGGACAAAAATAAGAAGAGAACTGTCAAAACTAATTCGAATTAAACACCAGTAGCAATAAAGATAATCTAGAAATACACACTATAAGTGTTCCAGTTAAATAAAGTTAATCTTGAGATACATACTACAAGCGTTCAAATTACATAAAGTTATTCTTGAGGCACATACTATAAATATTCAAACTATATGTAATTAATCTTGAAACACATATTGAGGCAGGTGATGAAAACCAATCGATCATTATTAAGTATTTTCATTCGTTAACAATTTTTGTCTTCTGACATGTTTATATTACAAAGGATGATTTTAAATTTTCGTTTATAGGTATATATCTTTTAAAATATAATAATAAAAATGCACTTCATCATTATCAGATCACACGGTTCTTTAATTAAGCTGAAGAAATAAGCTTGTAGACCAATGACTTAAAACACCATTGTGTACCCTGCTATAACCCCAAAACAAGTAATATAACGCTTTCTTTCTTTCATGCCACATAGTGGTTTTTCTGTAGACATATACTGCTAGAAATTGGATTTCGATATCCGTAATGGGCAGAGCGCAGACAACTCTTTGTATAACTTTGTGCATAATAACGAGACAACAACTTCCTTTCACAAAATGAACATTTATCCTATTTATGGCCTATTTCATAACGTAGTAAAATAAATATTTCGTATTTCTTATTTAGTTCTAGATATATTACAGACCCTAGCTTTGCTCACTAAACTTGTAAAATCATATGTTGTATACAAGCTGAACTTACACATTTAATAAGAAAATAGAGTGACGCACACAAATTCATTCAATGTTTCATTTGTAAATGCTAAATTGTATATCATAACAATTAATGCTCTTTCAGTTTAGACAAAATAAAATTAAACTTGTTTCCATACAAAATACAACCACATTCTTCATGAACACAACGAATGCTAAAATTTAACAAGAATAAAAAAAAAACAATTTAAAAAACAAAACACAAAGCGCGATGTATTTCTTTCTATGCTTTTTATTTTAAAAGAACTGCAAGATGGAGGCATTTTTTCTTCAATTACAACAATATTCCTACATATAAAGTTTTGACTTTCTAAATACACTTGACGCAAATTATGCTTTTTATGAAATATTTTGTCGTGAAACTAATCTAATATCTGCGCCCTCTTTCGATAATAAAGTTTTTGTAAATTATAAACAATAAAACAGCAGATTGCAAAACATAAGAGCTTTTAATCTTAAACCAAGTCAAGAATTAAAATAAACTAACGTAAAGATAAATAAACAAAGTAAAAATTAAAATCGTCACGTTTGTTACATAAAAAGCTGAATAAAACAGACTTTTAAATAACAAAACAACATTGATAAAATTACGTATTGGTAAAAAGTACAGTAAATGTTCATATTTGAAACGCCTCTCAAAATTAAAGTTGAAAGAAGAATGGAAATGTAAAATAACCGGAACTACATTCAGTATAAAATAAGATGCGCAACTTTGTAGAGACCTTTTTCAATAATGTTTAGTAATTTGTTTGGTTTGGTTTGGTTTATGAGGTTATGAAAAACATAAATCAAAAGAAAATCATTTTAAAACAAAAATACCAAACTCTACAACCAAAGCGTTTAAGAAAGGAGGATCTTTCTTCATGGTGGTTTGTTTGTTTGAAGTTAAACATAGCACAACAAAATGGGTTATCTGTGCTCTGCCCACCGCCAGTATAGAAACACGGATTTTAGGGTTTTAAGTCCGCAGACATATCGTCTAGCACTGGAAAGTTCTCCATCAAGAACAAACTGAGAATGTTTGGTTAGTTTCGATGTATAGTACATCCAATGCTCTAAGAGTTTGGATAACGTAACATACCGTTACAATTAAATATTCATGAGTCAAGGATTGATTCGTTATTTATTTAGTTTTTAATTTATTCTCTTCCCCAAAACATAAATTTAAGTGAAGAAAAAATAATGTACGGACCTAATCTGTTTTTAATTTACTACTTTTCTGCAACAAACTAGTTTCGTTGAATACCTAGCTCGTCATTGCTGAGAAATAATGGAAAATTAATTGTTATGCTATGTTGCGTTATACAAACATGTGAAACATTTCAGGGTAACAGTAGATAATAATCAACTATTCATACAAACCGAGAAAAATGTCTACATTTCAATACGACATTACACTTACTTTATTTACTTACTATGCTCTTTCAAGTAGCTTGTTTGTTTTTTAGTTTCGCGCAAAGCTACAAGAGGACTATTTGCACAAGCCGTCCTTAATTTTGCAGTGTAAGACTAGAGGGAAAGCAGCTAGTCATCATCACCTACCGCCAGTTCTTGGTCTTTCACCAACGAATAGTGAGATTGATCGCCACATTATATAGCCCGACACCTGAAAGGGCTAGCGTTTACTGAGACGGATATTTGAAGCTACGACTTACAGTCGAGCGTTCTAACCACCTGGCCATGCTAAGCCCTTCCAAGTGGCACCGATAAGCTGACGCAGCGAAAGTACTGAATCGAAAAATATTTCCGGCTTCTGCATCATCGTTTCTTCATGAAATTCTCTCTTTGATAATGAAAATAAATTACAAAGTAAAATTTTTACATTAGTCAACACAAGAAACACGAAAATAAAATTAAGAAAACTAACCTATAATTTCATACCTTGTGATTAATTTATCACCTTAAATACACAATTTTGCCATTTACATCGGCGTGGTACCCTGCTGGTATAGCGGTAAGTCTACGGATTTACAACGCTACAATCAGGGGTTCGATTTCCCTCGGTGGACTCAGCAGATATCCCGATGTGGCTTTACTATAAGAAAACGCACACATATATATTGAAGCTTAATAATAGTTTTTTAAAAGAAATTTAAAGACCTAAAGAAAGAGATGACTTTTTGTTTATGCCGAGAAGTATCTTTTGAATAGATCGGAGTAATGTATATAACCACTGCTATCTGATCTTACGTGAGATGCGGAACCTCTTTGGAATTTTTACTTAAAATCTAAAGGTAGAAATACTTTAACTGATTTTAAAATGTTTCAACAGCATTGCGAATAGATATTTAACTAACGTATTTCACTATATTACACCACTTTGTCCCATTCCAAATAGTAGCTTCAAGAAAATTTAAATTATCTTCTTAAACCCAAACATTATACTAACAAAGTTCCAATATTTTTCTTCATAGAAATTCCAAATTCTATACGACTATTTGAAAATACGAAAGGAATAGGGAATTTTAAATCAAATTAGAATATTTCAACCCATTAAATAAACTGCCCAATCATTATATGACGTTACTAAAATACTGATGAGGAAGGACTAGGCTGGCCTTGTAGTTAACTTACTTATATAATTTAGATGAAGGGGTTTCAGATATCATGTTGCTTTGCGCGTTATAAAAGTGAGAGTCGATCCCTTTACTTTGTTGAAAGAGATAGGCGTTGTCTTTGTGACGGTCATTACAGCTAGTTGACTGTCATTCCTTTAGTTAGGAAATCACGAACTTCTCTACATGAACCAGTGGGGCCTCTGACCCTACCGTTTAATACATAAGTGTATGAGGTTCCGCTCAGTAGGCAAGTTATTTGAAATTGATGAACGATCGAATTTCTGGTAAAAAGTGTTAAACATAAAAATCAGTTTCTACGCACGATATATATTACCTTGAAATGTGCAAGCATTCAACACAGTTACTGGGGCTAGAAGGTAATACACTTTTATGCCATTAGGTGTAGGGTGTTGCTGGATTCGTAAGTGACTTGAGCTAAAATTATGTAATCAAAGCAGAAGATTATTTCGACATTCATATCACGTACTGGAAAACATCCCTACACGCAGAGAAAGCAGAATATTATGCGGTTTTCTAAAGCAAAATATTTAAACACGATTTGCTCGAGTTCGTTATATCTAAAGCAATTTTGAGGTATTTTCGCTAAAAAAGAGCAGTAAATGGAAGCAACTGTAGTTTTGGAAATAGAAAGTTTCCTTTCCATGTGTATGAAAATTATCTTATAATCAGAAGCGAGCAGCAGCTTAGTTTAAAAGCAATATGGAATAGTATTCCATTACAATAGTTCAATTAAACTGTGGTTAGGTTTTCTAAATATAAAGTAAGGCACGAGATTAATCGTGTACAAGTGGAATAATCCAACAGTCTGGTTTTATGAAGACAAAAAATAATAATTGTGTTCTCAATGTAATTTTAACCAAAAATTATTCAAATTTAGCCATTAGTTTATTGAAGTTTTTTTAACAATAAAGTCGATATTTATCAATACTTCACGATCAGAGAAAGTTGATTAAGTAATCATAACTAAAATAATTTAAGAAAACAATATCATTAATTTTATATCTCGAACTGCTTTCAACAGAGTAGGATTATTTAAAATACAAAAACTTATGGATATTAGACTGTATCGTTTTTAACAATCCTGAAACCCTCGCTATTATAGCTATATTTGCTCGTAATCTTAGTAATATTTCACAAAGATTTGCCACAGAAGACATAAGTTACTCTTAAATCCTATATCACCTAATTCCCTCCTTCTCAGTGACTCAATGATAAATCTGAGTGCTTATCAGGCTAAAATTCAGGTTTCAATACTCACTGAGAACACAGCACAGATAAATCATTGAGTGGCTTTGTATTTATCAACAAACAAGCAAGCAAAATAATGTTTTAAGTGTAAATATATATGTGTGAGTATTTACATCATAAAGAAAAAATGTTCGTAAAACTTACTTAAAATAAAAATAATCTATATTTACTCATGATAGTCTCTCTATAACCTATCAACTTTAAGTACACTTTAGTTAACGTAGATCATCATTGAATATTTCTATTTGATTTTAGTAATCTGGGTTAATAGATTTAGTAAATGTAAAGCTCATAAAAAACCTTTTTAAAATATTTCTTAGGTTTATAGATACTGGTTATCTTGTTGCATACAGATACATGCAATTTCCCGTTGTGGGACAGTGGTAAGTCTATGGAATTACAACGCTAAAATCCAAGGTTCGATTCCATGCGGTGAACGTAGTAGATATCCCAGTGTGGTTTAGCTTTAAAACAAATAGACAGTTTAATCGTTATAAGAACATGGCCCAGCTAAAAATGCACACTACATAATATCTCAAAAAACACTTATAATCACAAATGTTTGTTAAATAATAACCTATTTCATATCTATAAGAGTTTATTATACTACTTAAGTCTCAAGACAGTCGCAGTTTAATAGAATTGGATCGTGTTTCACAAATAAGTATTGATATTTCTGTAAAGTGTTGTTTATGAGTAACAGAACATACGGTAAATCAAACATTGCATGTCATCGTAGCTGGTATTGAAAATTATGTGTTAAACAAAGCCGTTGCCAGGGTGAGATCTGCAACTAAACACACCTGAACTACAGACATTAGGGAAGAGCGTATTTGAAACTAAATAAAAATCGTAATCGTAACATATTTCCTGAAATTGAAAATGAAATTAGTTTAAAATATAGTCGGACAGTTATTAAAAAGTCCTCACAGTTTTGACTTGTGCCAAGCCGCCCAGATCTCTAGCGACGTGTCACGCTATTTGGTAGACTTTAGCTATACTTTTGCAACAAGATATTTAAAATTATCAACTTTATGAGACGAAATTCATGTTTCTTATGTCTTTTTCTTTGACATTCACTTCATAAATGTTTATACGTCACTAATCGCCATTTTTTCTTAATGGAACGAACTTTAAAAATATTTTGGGAGTAGAGCTTATCACAAGAAATCTAAACATCTTGACCACGTCAAATTCGTGGATGTAAATAAATGGTAAAATCTAAGGAAATGTTCCAAGTTGTAAAGCTGTCCTGTCTTCAAATTTAGATGGATAAGGAGAAAAACATCATGTGTTACAAAAACGTTTCAAATCAGCACAACCTGATGAATAACTATCTTCAGTGTTATGCAAAAATCTAACCTACATAAAAGCCTGTGTGTCACGTCACGTCACACTTGACACGCTCGAAACAGAATGAGAAATCACAAAAGCCAAAATACGTTTATCCAGGTAGACAAGTTTGATTACTGTTTTTCCTTTATAATTTTAGTGACGTTGATGCAGGTGAAACGTAAATCCTTATAAGCGAAGTGAGTGTTGGTATTAAAAAAGCTCAAAGTAAGACATGCCCCCCAGTGGTTCAGCGGTGTGTCTGCAGACTTATATCGCTAAAATCCGGGTTTCGATATCCGTGGTTGGCAGAGCACAAATAGCTCATTGCGTAGCTTTGTGCTTAATTCAAAACAACAACAAGTAAGACAGTTTGGCATCACCTAGCCTAAAGTACATAAAATTTATCATAAAATTAAAGTATTGATTAACTTTCAAACTTAAATCGTTTCTGAATTAAGCCATATTCCCTTACATCACCAATGGTTTTTAATAAAAGAAGAATCAAACGTCTTTAATGAACAGTGTGTGTGTGTGTCTTTCTTATAGCAAAGCCACATCGGGCTATCTGCTGTGCCCACCGAGAGGAATCGAACCCCTGATTTTAGCAACGTAAATCCGTAGACTTACCGCTGTTCTTGCAGGGGGCTTTTACTGAACAGAGATTTTAAATTAAGAAATCAACAAATATTTTTTCAGTTTTGTATTCTACACATTTCATTTCATACATTCAGGACATGGACTAACAGCAGTATTAGGTTGTAGTTTTGTTGCTAAACAATATGACATAAAAACCATTGACGGAACAGTGTTACCAAAACGCACTGGTTTTTCTATATATTAGAAGCTACCCTGATTTTTTTTCACCAATAATTACTTCATGAATACGTCACGAATTCATTTCATGGATGATCTTAATTGTAACTGGTTTAAAAATAAATTTGTCGACACTTAACTGCCTCCACTGCACTTTTCTGCCTCTGTTTGTCAAGGCTGATTTCAAATTTATTTATTTCAGTTACTCCTAAAATGTGTGATTAGGTGTGGGGATGGCATTACTTGCTCCGTCATTTTTAATGGGCTATACGCTAGTTCCTCAAATGAACAAACAATCTGAGGAACAACATAGTATTACGAAAATTACTTCTATACATAGATCATGAAAAGCAATATGATGCTGATAAACAGAGCCTGAGAAAGAATGTGGTGCTATGTAATCTTCTACAAAAGCTTTACAAGGAAATCTATGTGTTATCAATTAGATGGATGTCTTTTATCCTTGTTTTGTTTTTTCTTATATATAATTCATATTATATTATTTCAGTATTATTTCAATTTATTGTATCAGATTTTCTTTGACATAATGGATATCTGCAGATAGATCTATCATGTTTCTAAGCTTTACTTTTTGGTGATCTCTCTGTTTCTCCATTGTGTAGTTGTTTCCATTCACGGGAGATGCTATAAGTTGGTGTTTTTCCTATATTATGGCATTTCAGGTGATTTTGTGTGTACTAATTTCGATCGTATTGTGTTGTGGCTTCTAAATGCTGTTATGACTTTCTTCTGTTTACGTATTCTCTGTATATTGTCAGAAGGATATCTGACATCCCTGAATATGGTTGTATTTCAATAAGTTTATTGCTGTTTATTCACAATATTTATCTTCTTTTATCAAGTACTCTGTATATCTATTGTTGAGAAGGGTCGTGTTGGTATTTTTCTTCTATTTTCTTAATTTTCTAGGTATTATAAATCTTGAACATTCCGGTAACCGGGCAGTCTATGACGCCTGTGTTTACACTATCGAGGTGGTTTTGTTTAAGAATGATATATTTACCCATACCCGTGTGTTTTTCCTGTAAACTCCTATGGTATATGAGTTACCTGTCTTGGTAACCATCACATCAAGGAAAGGTAAATAGTTATCTTGTTCTGTTTCTGTTGTGAACTTGGGTTCCTTCATTTTTACTATTAAATTTAGTTTCAAGGGTATCACTTTCCTCCCTTCAAAAAGGGCAGATAAATCCCTACCATTGAACATAGGAGCAATTTTTGAACACTAAGGTATAAACGATTAACCCTTAATACCAACAGCTACAAAAATTACAGACTCACATGATCCGATCATCTCTTAATATCAACAGTTACAGATGATTACAGACTCACATGATCTGATCACCTCTTAATACCAACAGCTGATAAAGGTTACAGACATCACGTAATCTGATCATATCTTAATATCAATAGCTGCAAAAGATTACAGACTTCACACAATCCGACCACCCCTAAGTACCAACAGCTACAAAAAATTACTGACTTCACATGGTTCGATCGGTTCTTAGCCGGCCCGGCATGGCCAAGCGCGTTAAGGCATGCGACTCGTAATCCGAGGGTCGCTGGTTCGCATCCCCGTCACGCCAAACATGCTCGCCCTTTCAGCCGTGGGGGCGTTATAATGTGACGGTCAATCACACTATTCGTTGGTAAAAGAGTAGCCCAAGAGTTGGCGGTGGGTGGTGATGATTAGCTGCCTTCCCTCTAGTCTTACAGTGCTAAATTAGGGACCGCTAGCACAGATAGCCCTCGAGTAGCTTTGAGCGAAATTCAAAAACAAACAAACAGTTCTTAGTTATAACATTAAAGACCTTAAAACTCCATGTTTAGAAATGTGTTTAATATGATGATAAATGTTTAAACTCTAAAGAATTTCATCAATGTTCTATAGAATGTTTTTAAATATTACGCACGGTTGATACTTAATATACAGAATAAGATATAAAGTAGTCTTTGAACTTACTTCTAGCGGCCCGGCATGACCAGGCTGGTTAAGGCGTTCGACTCGTAATCTGAGGGTTGTGGGTTCGAATCCCCATCGCACCAAACATGCTCGCCCTTTCAGCCGTGGGAGCGTTATAATGTTAAGATCAATCCCAGTGTTTGTTGGTAAAAGAGTAGCTCAAGAGTTGGCAGTGGGTGGTGATGAATAGCTGCTTTCCCTCTAGTATTACACTGCTAAATTAGGAACGCCTAGCGCAGATAGCCCTCGTGTAGCTTTGTGCGAAATTTAAAAACAAAAATAAAACTCGTATCTAAATATGTTAAGCTCTAAACATATAAAGAGAATGTTTAGGTCCAAAACTTCGTTTGTATTTTTTAATGTGTCATTTATGTATGGGTGTAGGACAAACATATTCCTTCAAAATAACATAAGCCATCTTTAATGTTTATTTTTGTCAGGCCTTTTTTTAACGTTTCTTTTATGAGACTAATACGAGTTCTCTTATGTTTTGTTTTATGATACTAGCATGTTTTCTTTGATGCACTTATTCTCAGACTAACGTATCTTTTTTGATATTCCTGTTCTCAGACAAACATGTTTTTTTTTATTCTTTTTTTCATCCGGTAAAATAACGTGTATTCTTTTACGTTTCCTTTACGTGACTAATAAGTTTTCTTTGTTCTTTTTGTCAGACTAATAAGTTTTCTTTGATATTTCTTTTGTCAGACTAATATGCTTTTTTCGGAGTTTCATTTTTGAGAATAACAGTTTTTTGGAGATTATTTTGTCAGATTAACATTTTTTTGGTGTTTCTTATATCAGACTAACAAGTTTTCTTCGGTGTTTCTTTTGTCAAAATGACATTCTTATTTGACTTTCTCTTCTGTGAGATTAAAATACCGAAATTAAAATATGTCACCTTTCTCAGATTAGTTATAGAAATTTTGTTATTAAAAGTATATTACGTGCTACCATAAAAACCAATAATATTATATTTGAAGAAAAGTACAGTTTCGTACATCTAAACTTTGTCTTCAAATAATTTTCAAGCACTACACTCACATAACAAATATTGACCTCCAACAACCTATAAAGACTTGCACCTCAAAATGTTTTCAAGACTTTCACTAACAGATAATGTTGAACTTCAAAAAAATTCAATCTCTGCGTTAGTATATAAAAATGTTAACCTCAAATATTTTCAAGACTTACACTAGCATATAAAAAAATACTGACGTGAAAAAGTTTTAAAGACTTGAACTATCACGTCAGTGTTGGTCTCAAAGATTTGTCAAGACTTATGCTAACAGAATAAAATGCTGATCTCAAAAAGTTTTTAAGGAAGTGGTTGAAATACGTTAAATCCTCTTAGATGAACTCGAAATATATTGTAAAAATGTTAATTAGGTGTAAGATATTCGGAGAAGTTTGGGGTCGCTTTATATAAACCGTATGATACTACGGGTTTTAGGATTATTAACAAAAAATATGATATTGATATTTTAACTGACGTAGTTATTTCATTTGCCCGTCTGTTAATGTTTACCCATTCTAAGTAGAACTAAACTCCTGTCTCTTTTACTTTTTGTAAACATTTCTCGTTTTAAACTTGGTAATGTTCTTATTTTCATAATTCACAGCCACGTCTTTTATATTTTTAATCATTATTGGAAAACATAATGATAAAACACTTAAGAATAGTCTCATTAAGTATTTTACTTTTTCTCCATTGGACGATGCCCTCTCCCACCAGTGGCGCAGAGGTATTCTGCGGACTTACAACACTAGAAACCGAGTTTCGATACCCGTGGTGAGCAGAGCATATAAAGACCATTTGTGTAGCTTTGTGCTTAACCTTAGACAAACAACAATCACATTAACTGTATTTTTATCACACGTGTTTTGTTTATATCGTTAGGAGTACTCTCAGAAGGGTAAGTTTGAGATAACGTAGACTACGATTTAAAAACTTCGAAGTTAAGTTCCAGTCGAGTGAAACGTATCACTCTTCCTTACCTCTATATACAGTTAAACAAAGATTCAGAGTAGCTTCCAGGGAGTGATGAGGTGATACAACTCATTTTATAAATGCATATATTATATGCGTTCTGGTTTGGTTTGAATTGAATTTCGCGCAAAGCTACACGATAGCTATCTGCACTAGCCGTCCCTAATTTAGCAGTGTAAGATTAGAGGGAAGGCAACTAGTCATCACCACCCACAGCCAACTCTGTGGCTACTCTTTTACCAACGAGCATGTTTGGTACGACGGAGATTTGAACCCGTAACCCTCAGATTACGAGTCGAATGAGTTAACCACCTATTTATGCCGGGCCCAATATGCGTTCTGTTTCCAGTTAAATGTCAAGCAAATTCTATAGATACCTTTTGGCATCTAAGATGATTTTACTAGCTTTATAAATAAATTACTTCCCGAAATTAGCACTGATGAAATCATTACTACAAAACATATCATGCACGTCTGAAAATACAAAAGTAATTTATCTCTGAGTTCAACTTTATGAGCACATGTGCTAACATTTAGCTACTGATCAGAGCTTTGAATGGTTCTTAAGCCGAATAACATGGTTAACTGCCACTACATAAAGAGCCTAAAGCTTATGCAAAATGTTCAGTTACAATATGGGTCGAGCCTTCAATCCTATATATGTAGCTCGATACGATAGCCATTAGGTCACACCTGGTTCTATATAACATACAGTTTCAGTAAACTTCTTAAACTATTGTAATTATCTTTTACACTTCAACCATTAGTATACTGTGTGTATTTTTTTATAGCAACGCCACGTCCGGCTAGGTGCTGAGTCCACCGAGGAGAATCGAATCCCTGATTTTAGCATTGCAAATACGTAGATATACCGCTGTACCAGTGTGGGACTATTATAGTGTAATGAAATAAAACTCCTCAGTTAAATATTTTAATAGCTTCCAGATTTTCATTTCTAAATTCTAATTAAATATAGCTTACTCATTACGTAGATAAAATGTGTAATATAAATAACGAAACAATCTACTTAATTTTATATGATATAGTAACTGGCAGTATGTGATGTCAAATAAACAAATAAAAAAAGCAAATAAAATTTGTAATGAATAGAAAGCTATAATTTTCAATAAAGGTGTTACCAGATTACCTGAAATTTCAAATTTCGTGCTTGTTGTTTAGTGAAATGTTCCCACTAAGTGCCGTCCCTGAGCCATATTTAGAGAGTACGCTTTCTTCTTCCGCTCACTACATGAATACCTACAATAAACCGAGACCTTAGCTATCTTACAGGGAAAGCAACGTGGTGTTAGGTTTTCTGTTCTGCTGGTTGTGGCTTTCGGTAGCAGAACTTCGAGTACACGTAAAATCGATCAGTTGATAACCCTCGCAACATAGTTGCTTCATATTTAGGCCTCTCAGATGAGAATGAGAGAAATAATTATTCGATATATTTTTTTTCCTGCACATCTGAAAGTACTTACACATAACACACACACACGTAGTCGTGTTGTTTCATAATACTAAATTCTAGACTCGGAAATTGAATATACGTGTTATCATAAAGAAAATACCAACATACGCAATTAAGTTCATATACCTAGACGTGATATGCCAACCATATTGGCATAGCCGGGAAAAGAAAGACGGTAAAATAGGATTAGGCGATCATTATATGAGATGTAAACTGGACTCGGGCCTCGGCTCAGCTTCATAAATGAGTGATTAAAATGGATAAATTACAGTAAAGTGAAGGTTTATGAGCCGTCTAAAAACTAGCATGTAGATTTCAATTCTTGTTCCAAAACAAACAGTGGAATGCGGCGCGTGCTTGTTTTTCTGAGTCGATTGCACTATTATCTAACTCTTTTGTTGCAAGCATAAAGCAGCATAAATCTTTAATGGCACACCACTATATGCGCATGCTCAGAAACCTGTAGCAACCAGGAGAGTTTCCTCTAGATTTTTGTCTAAAAACTTTGCCATGAACGAGCTTTACATAGAAATGGAAAAATCACGGAAAACTTTGGTTAAGTTTCTTTAAAATAATCCATGAGCTTCAGTGTTTTTACTTGGTTTTACTGATTCGTAAACAAAAAATTAGATGTGATTTATCGTGGACCCCCCAGTGGTACAGCGGCATGTCTGCGGAATACTAATGCTAGAAACCGGGTTTCGATACCCATGAAGCGCAGAACATAGACAGCCCATTGTGTAGCTATGTGCGTAGTTTCAAACAAACAAATAAACAAGTTATCACGGAAAAACATTTAATGAAGAGATTAATAAACATCCGTTTAAAAATCAATTACTAAACGTAGCTTAGAATGTTTAAACATTGTTTAACAGAGTGAGAACAATGATAAGAAGCTTAGACAATAAACAGTCTTACTTGGAAAGAGCTATTATCAGAATGTTTATATATTTTTTAAAGTATTTACACAATTATAAACAGTTCAGAGAATCGAAAGTCCTTCAATAGGACAGTAACTTTTTGTAGTGTATAAACAATTATGAAGAACTTAGACTACCAACATTCTAAAAAAAAACTATCATTAGAATGTTTTTACAATCTTTAGCAATGTAGAAACAATTCTGAGTAACTTAGACAGTTAACAGTTTATAAAAAGTAAAGTTATCAATGTGTTTGCACTTTATTAAAAGCTGAGGCCCGGCATGGCCAGGTGGTGAGAGCGCTTGACCCGTGATTTGAGATTTCGTTTTGAATTCCTGTCACACCATACATGGTCGTCCTTTCAGCCGTGGGGGCGTTATGATATTACAGTCAATCTCACTATTCGTTGGTAAAAGAGTAGCCCAAGAGTTCGCGGTGGATGGTGATGACTAGCTGCCTTCTCTCTAGTCTTTCACTGCTAAATTAGGAACTGCTAGCGCAGATAGCCTTCGTGTAGCTTTGTGTGAAATTAAAAACAAACAAACAAACTTTCTTTAGCTATGTACTTAATTAATAATAAATCATTGTTAATACCATCCTGTTTACAGCATAATTTTAATATACTATCCACATAAGCTCTAGAAAGTTAACAAAATTGGTTTCTTGCTAGTTCACAAAATGTCCAAATTCTTTCAATATACATGGGATGGACAAAACAAATGCCCCACGCACAATATTTTTTAAAACGCACTCGACGAGATCTGTTCAAATATGACCTCAAATCCTAATTTTAAAACTGGCTTTTGTAAATACTTGAACTTTATAATTAATTCATTTACATTTTATCACAAAAGGTGTTGTGAACCTGTTGTAGAGTCTTAGATCTTCTTATTACAATTAGCCTACAAAATGATCAAACAAGTTTCTCTGCAATTGTGAGACATTAAAAGATATCTTAGAAATAGGATGACTAATGTTACGGAATGGACAGGTCAATCCGCTGATACTATTCCAACTGAAAATTTATGGATTGAAGTAGGTCGATTAACGAAATATCGCAAGTTAAACACTGAAGGTGAATTTTGTGAAGAGCCCAAAGAAGGGTGATAGTTAATCACTCAGGAATTATTGAAAGCATGCCTCGTTGATGTGAAGCAGTTCTGAAATCCAAGGGAATGCCGACTAAATATTAACTTGCAAAACTGGTTTGTGTTATTTTGAATTTCATTTTTACGGTCAATTACTGCAGAGAAACTTGTTTGATCATTCTTTAGTCTAATTAGAATAAAAAGATCTAAGAAACTACACCAGGCGTACACTTTTTATGAGAAAGTGTAACTAAAATCATGAAAGTTCAGGTATTTATGAAAGCCAGCATTTAAGAACATATTTGAACAGATCTCGTCGAGTGTGTTCTAAAAACATATAGTTTTACATGTTTTTCAGGTTATTTGATAAAAGATATAACAAATTAACAACATTTTCAAGGGGGCACTTTTCGTCTACCCTCTGTGAATAAATTCCCTTGAAAGTAGGCCACTGACATTTTCTCTTTCTCTAAAAAACTCTACCTTTATCGCCTTTTTTAAAAGTATCATTTGTTTCAGGTCTACTTAAAAGTTTTAACACGTTTCCTTTCCTAACTTCATTTACTGATTTCTTGATGTTCTTACTGCGATATTTTCGGCTATAAACGATTCTGGTAGAGTAAGTAAAACAGTCAATCTAACGCTTGGTAGAGTAAGTAAAACAGTCAATCTAATGCTGAGATATACAAAGAAAACTGAAAAAGAAAATTAGAATGTAAGTAATAAAAAGTCACTCTGATAAAAGCAAGACAGCCGATTATGGGTTATTTTTTAAAATTGCATGACGTAAAGATTTTTAAGCTTACAAAAATGCAGTCACAAGTTCAGTAATGCTATTCAGTTTTTTTGAAGAATTTCTTTTCCCACCGTACGAGTTTGTTCATCAGGGGAACATAAAGCGTATAAAACGAAATAGAAAAAAATAGAATGAAGGCTTAAAAAAGTTTGGAGTTCCATATTAAGTCTCTATAATTAGTGGTAGTTGAATATCTGTTATACATATGTGTGATATCTGAGCAACATAAAATTTCGAGTATACGTTAATGATATATTACAAGTGACTTGCAAACCTCTGTACATTTTTTTAAAACGTTACTCCTTATGTATATGAACGTAAGGAACTATATTTGGTTATCTGGATCTTCTGAAAGCTATTGACATGATGCCACACAAAATATTTGTAAAACCAAAAAATTATATCTACAGGCGTGGAAGATACGTTATTTCGTTGCATAGAATGCCCCCCGCTAATACAGCGGTATGTCTCCGAAATACACTAAAATCAGGGGTTTGATTCCCCTTGGTGGGCTCAGTAGATAGTCTGATGTGGCTTTGCTCTAAGTAAACACACACACATTGCATGGAAGAGTACCTCGACGAGAGAAAGCAAAGGGTTGTAAGAAATGGAATTCAGTCACATTGGAATAATATCACTAATGGGGTATCACAGAGCTCAGTGTCAGAACCGTTGCTCTTTTTTATTTAGATCAATGACTCGATTAAGGAATGGTTAATAAATTATTGAAATTTACAGATAGTATTAAGGTCTTGGGTGTTACTGGCTACTTTACAAAATAATTTAGATCATTTAGTGAGTTGCACAAATAAATGACAAATGGGTTTTAATTATAATAATTGTAAGATAATGCATGTGGGTTACCATAATGTGAATTACAAATATATTTTGGATGAAAATAATCTCAACAGTGTTAAAAAGGAAAGAAATCTTGGTGTAATAGTCTATCAGCCTTTAAAGCCATCCAAGCAGTGTGTTGTAGAAAGCGATATGGTAGATAGGATTTTAGCTTATATCTAGAGAAATCCTGAATACAAGTCTAAAAATGTTATAATTTCATTGCACAAGTCACTAGTTAGCCTATATTTGAAATACTGTGTTCAGTATTAATAAAGATATTAAATTGAGGGAAATAGTTCACAGAAGGGTTGCTAGAATGGTGCTTAGGATGGAGGGGTTGTCATATGAGGAGAGGCTGAAATCTCTCAAACTGTTTTTCTCTTGAAAAAAGAATAGTTTGAAGAAATCCGATTGAGGTGTTTATATATTTGATAGTTTTAGTTTAATTTAGTGGATGGGACAGCCGAGATAGACCAATAGATTCTTTGTTTTCTCTAAATATTATGTTGTGTTATGTATTGGTAAAAAAAGTAAATATTTACCGTTCCTTTATATTATTCTTCTAAGAAATGTTTGAAACTAAAAGATGTTGAATTTAAATATATTATTTGTATGGTAATTTAGACAAATGGATCTATGTTATATTTTCTAGCTATTCGATATTCTCTAAGCAACATTCTTTTTATAAATTGGATTTCTCTCGGTGGGCTCAGCAGATAGTCCAATGTAACTTTGCTATAAGAAAACACACTTTTTATAAAATTATTTTTCAACCAACATGAAGATGCCAACTATGGAGGAAGAAAGAAGCAGTTGCCTCCATCCAAACCCCACTAAGAAGATTAAAAGAACCTATAAATAAAATACCAGTTTTATGCCTTTTCTGTGTATACTAAATGCTGCAGTACAATCCAATACCAGACCACATATTATTACATAATATTATATTATTACCTTAGAAGAGGTATCAGGATGTCATTTGGCGTTATAAGAGAAAGACATTTTATAATGACAAAATGTTCAAGAAAGAAAAATAGTAACAATAAAGTAAAGAACAGGTTGATGATTTTACCATTACTATTGCAACTTTAAACCTTTAGCTAGGCCTACTTTTAATGGTAAAAACAAAGCTGTTATATGCTGTTGAACATATAGGAGATAAGGCTACTTGTAGACTATTCAAACACTGCCTTAAGCACTCTGGAGAAAGGAGAAATCTAGTTGGCTGTTTATGGCACTGCGTTTTAGCTTGATTTTAAATAAGAACTATCTCATTAAACCGCGTGCCCAAGAGATGCTTTAGAAGATCTAAGATAAAAATAAATTTAACCTTTGTTCACTGAATGCCCAACATTCTTCATTCTCAGTTTGAACATTTGACCATGACTGAATGACAAAATGTGAGTTCGTTTCAATTTAAGAACATTTGGTTAGTTTTCATAACAGTTTTTTATATTTATTTTTGGTTTAGTTGATTTTTCTTTGAATTCATCTTGATAATAAATTTCATTTTAGTTTATACTGAAACTACCTGTGTATATCTCACATCTCTTCACAGTTGTTACAAGCCTGTGATGATTAGATTACATTTAAACATTAGTTGAATAAACCTTCACTGATAATAATATTTCGGTCGTAATCCCAGTAATTTTTCACGCACGAAGTTCAATCAGTTAAGAAAAATTTAAATTGGCCCTAAAACCA
Source organism: Tachypleus tridentatus (assembly GCF_004210375.1). Taxonomy (NCBI): domain Eukaryota; kingdom Metazoa; phylum Arthropoda; class Merostomata; order Xiphosura; family Limulidae; genus Tachypleus; species Tachypleus tridentatus. The sequence goes on from NC_134833.1 coordinate 89,032,567, forward strand.
TACATTAAATAAACAATACAAACTAATTTTCATAAATGTGATTAGACTTCAAAATAAATATTAAATAACAACATAGCATTTTAACCAATAAGAGTTAAAGAAACTGTTGAACTATAAAGAAAATAGATTTGATTGTTATTTACATACAATCTAATTTCACCATTCGTTTACTATTTAATTCTTCACAGCTTATCAGTGTTTTTGCATGTGTTTGCAGTATTACACATTCAATATGAAAACCGGCAAAGATTACAAAACTTACTCACAAGCAGAAGGCAAAGGACTAGACCTGACCACGTGGGTAGCATGCTTAGACTGTGGATTCAAAGGTTCATGACCCGTTGCCGATATATATTATAGCATCCCCCAATGGGATAACAGAATTCTACAAACTTATATCGCTAAAGTCTGACGTTCGATTCCACGCGGTAGACAGGTTAAGAGTCAAATGTAGCTTTGCTCGAAAACAAACAAAAAAGCAAATGCACGAACCAACCACATGTCAAAGGTTTGTACAGAGCATTATTATTTTCATACTCTCAACTTTATATTCTTTCGTTTTAAAAGTGTTATACACAGAAGCTAACACCATCTACGTCATCTTAATTAAACTGATGATTGAGAATTAAATTTAAATGAAACTAAACGCAGTATTGCAATAGAAATCAATGATGCACTATCCTTAAAATTACCAGTTGGACTCACCATGAGCTATATAGATACATTTTTCTAAACTATCCATGCACCATATTGATTGTAAGCCCATTATTTTGCTGGTTACAGTGTTTCTAATAGCATTTTTACGTATTATTCCTTCTTTCGGACGAGTCGCCGATTTATTATGTTACATATGTTAACGTATTACTATATTAAGTAACTGAAAATATGAATTTGAATCTAGTAGTTAATTAACTGTAAATATGTATCAAATTTATGTTATTTACCAACAAGATTGATACACACAATTTCCTTTTTTAATACAAATATATTTTAATAAATAAACATAAAAACAATTTAATTTATAATAACGATTATTGTTAATAGTTATTGCAAATGATGGTTTACATAGAAGAGTTTTACAATCTTACAGACATCACCGAGTATTAATTTGGTCTAAAACTGAATATCTTATCGATTATCCAAGTCCACGACGAATAAACTGATTCTGAGTTGTTATTGTTACGCCTCGTTTTAGCTAGCTAGGCTTCACATCTTACCGATCATGATATTTAATATTCTCGTAGAAATACTGACGTCCGAAGTAATTCCCTGAAGTTGATTGGTTTGTGATATTCGAAATCCATAAGGTGCCCGATTAAATTATGTAGTTTTCCAATTAATGGATCTTAATCATAATTATAGCCTCCTAGGCCTATAGTATACTGACTGTAGCTATCTAATAATATTATTCCTTTCCAGACTTTCGGCTAGCCGCTTTTTATAGGAATCACGCGAAACTCTAGAACCTTCACCAAAGTTCGCGTTCAACAATACTGTCAATCACTAGTATTATATACACACATAACACGTTGTTGATCCTTATTCGAGAATTCTCTACAAGTTTCGAGAACAGGCAGGACTTCCGCAATACACAGTCAAGAATATACGTCACATGCAAAAACCAAATTATACAGAAATAAGCGTAGACACTAAAATAAATGTATAACACTAAATCTGTTACAGCATGTGAGTCAATAAAATACTATCGATATTCCAATTAAACTTACTATCGACATATGGGTTCTCCTACGTGTTTTACGTACAAAATGAGCGATTTCACCGAATTATTTTGGTCTATTCCATAGCTAAGAGTTTTGAAACATAAAAACATAAAATAAATCAATATAATATAACATAAGGACCCCACTAATCGTAAAAGAGATACAGGAAAAAACAAGTCAGTAGTTTTAGGGTTATATTTTGTACATTCGTCATGTCCCTTCTTTGTGGCTTTAATTGTGATATTGTTGCTTTCTGTTGTAAGTAGAAATTTGTTAAGAAAAGAAAACTTCTAGCAAAACATACTAGCTCAATGTATTCTACTTTTAGTTCTCAACACCACGACATGCATTGTATTCGATTCACTGGGGCCCGGCATGGCCAGGTGGTTAAGGCACTCAACTCGTAATCTTAGGGTCGCGGGTTCGAATCCCCGTCACACCAAACATGCTCGCCCTTTCAGTCGTGGGGCGTTATAATGTAACTTACGAGTTCGAAAATCGTGCACACAATTTGTTTTCTTATTTTTAACGAATGTTATACTTTTCGTACAACAAATTAGTTACATTATTTCAGTCAAAATGAAAATTAAAAAACAAAAAAGCAAAAACAACAATTTATAAGTTCGCTAAAGGGTAGGAATACAAAATTTATATCAGTTCAGAAATTTACTGTATATGATGTAAGAACTATTGCTGGAAACTGTACAAAGGAATAATCCAGCAATTGGAACATCTTTCTTCCATGGAGGCCCGGCATGGCCAGGTGGTTAAGGCACTTGACTCGTAATCCGAGGGTCGCGAATTCGAATCCCTGTCACACCAAACATGCTCGCCCTCTCAGCCGTGAGAACGTTATAATGTGACTGTCAATCCCACTATTCGTTGGCAAAAGAGTAGCTCAAGAGTTGGCGGTGGGTGATTATAACTACCGGCCTTCTCTCTAGTCTTACACTGCCAAATTAGGAATGGCTAGCGCTGATAGCTCTCGTGTAGCTTTGCGTGAAATTAAAAAAAAAAACAATCAAATAACCACTTTTACATCGAGCTCACTAAACGTTTTCTTTATTCTACTTCAACTAACTCTCACAAAATATAAATTTTATGTTAAATTCTTATGAGTATGTAAAATAACACTTAGAGGGTTATCATTATTCAGAAAACAAAGATTAATAAAATGTATTTATAAAAAAAATTGTAACAGTATAAACGAAAGAGTTTCAATTAAAAATATCTAAATTTTATAACAAATTATAGCGTAAAACTAAATACTTATTTTCTATGTCAGCTGTCTAAAAGAAATACTATATTTAAGGGCCCGACATGGCCAGGTAGTGAGGATGCTCGACTCGTAATCTCAAGGTCGTGGGTTCGAATCCTCGTCACACCAAACATGCTCGTCCTTTCAGCCGCGGGGGCATTATAATGTATACGGCCAATTCCAAGATTCGTTGGTAAAAAACTAGCTCAAAAGATAGCTGTGTGTGGTGATGACTAGTTGCCTTCCTTCTAGTCTTACACTGCTAAATTAGGGATGCTAAAGCAGATATCTCTCGCATAGCTTTGCACAAAATTAAAAAACAAACAAACCATATTTAAGGCCTGGCATGGATAGGTGGTTAAGGTTCTTCACTTGCAATTCGAGGGTCACAGGCTTGAAACCTCCACTTGCAATTGAGGTTATAATGTACGGTCAATCCCACTATTTGTTAGTAAAAGAATATCTCAAGAGTTCGTGGTGCGTAATGATGACTAGCTAACTGCCTTCCCTCTAGTTTTTTCACTGCTTAATTAGGGACGGCTAGCGCAGATAGTCCTCGTGTAGCTTTGAGCGGAATTCAAACCTTATTTAAAATTATTTTTTTGCATATAAAATTCGTAGTTAAAACTAAATTGTAATAAGAAAACACACACACACACACACTAAGCGTGGGACGCGCAAATACCAGATTCGATTTTTATTACTCATTAGGAGCTCACCCAGCCGACCATGAAATTGAAATTATTTTAGGCGGGATTAGAGTAAATTCATCTATGTTCAAGCACATCAACTGTAAGGGATTGCTCTCCGAAGTCCAAAACTGTAAATAGGTCTCAAATCGGTCGATAGATGACGGAGCAACGAGTTAAAAGTTTGTATCTAACAAAACAAACGCAGAGTTATTGTATGAGTGGGAATGACTCCGCTAAAAATAACTGAGATATGCTTCCTTAATATTTCACAATATTTCTGCTTTATAAAATTATGTAATTTTTTATGGGCTCCGCCAACTTTCTTCCAACTCTTGTTTTTAAATTAGTAAATAACTTCGCATGTTTAACAGCAATAACTAACACTTCCTGTCTTTATTTGTTACAATAAGGTTGTTCTTTTTTCTATAGTTCTAGAGAGTAGGAAAACCTTAATGAAATTTGAGAAACTTAGTTTGTTTTGCCCCAATTATCAATATTTCCTCTCCTAGTTTAACATTTTAAGTCGTTTAATTAACAAATAATATTCAGTCTATTCTGAAAAAACGTTTGGTTTGTTTCGAATTTCGCACAAAGCTACACGAGGGCTATCTACACTAGCCGTCCCTAATTTAGTAGTGTAACACTAGAGGGAAGGCAGC